>NC_044245.1:121719570-122019570 GCF_003957555.1 Calypte anna
CAAATGAGCATTGCCTGGGACCCCACTCACTTTTTCATGGATCCTTTGGTAACTGTAGAAACCAGTCTGAGAGAAATTTTCTAAGGTCATTGACTTTCTGACAGTTCCCTGCAAGGGAACCAGAAAGAGGTTTGGCCTAAATTCAAATGAAAATAAAACACTGCCCATAGATAGCTTTGAGCTTTCAATTGCTCTCTTGGGAACCTGGTTATTCCACATTCTGGAAGAGTGGAGCCAAAAAAGTAGGGCTTTCCAAAATATTATTTTTCAGTTTGTTCATTTTCTGCACATTGCTTTAGTATTTATGGTGTAGCAACCAAGGGATTGTGCTGTTTTGTGATAGGCACAACCCAGACAAGTAGCAAAATCTCTCTGCCCTTGAGGATTCAGAGCCTTGCTGTCAAATAGGATGCTGCAGGTGCACAAAGCAGACAATGAAGTTGATGTTGGCTGGAAAAAGGAGAGAAATAAAAAAAAAAATGGGTTGAGCAGCAAAGCTGACTCTCATCTAAGCCTACGATTTCCAAGCGGTTGTGATTTGTAGGCATAGCAGCTGAAATAGGAGATTTAAGAGACTATTAAACAATACAGAAGATATTCCCATCAAACTGTACGATCCTTTTACATTATTTTCTTTATGGGACCAAACTCTTTGACAGTCCTTCGTGAGAGAAAAATGAGTCAGTTCCTCAGAAAAGAACAATAAGATGTAATGGAAATGACCGACTTCTAGACTGGAACAAAGGGGAACTGTCATCTTGTCACCTTTCCCAGCACTTCAAGGGACAATAGAAAAATTGTACGTTATTAGGACAAGCCTCAGCTAAGCCAAATGTGTCACCTATCTGACTCACAAACATTCCTGTAAGTTAGGAATTGATGTGCACTACCACAGCTATGTTAGAAACCTGGAACTAAAACAACATAGAAATTTGACCACCAGAGTATTTCTAGATGTTAATTAACAGCATAAACCACTCAGACCAGGTAGATTATATTTAGGTGAGAAAGCATATTATTTGTGCATACCTCATCTCTGATAAGGCTTACATTAAGTAATACTTCAAATAAAGCCTCAGGGAAGGATTGCCTGTGAGAGGCACTTAGAGAGGGGGCTGAAAAGGATTCAAGTTAGACACTATGCAACAGGAATATTTTTTCCTATTATTCACAAGGAGCAATAAGTCTATTAAAAGTTAATGTGATAGGAAATTGGAAATTGAACAGCAACTTCTATGTAGTGAAACTCATCTTTTTAAAGTAAGTTCTGGAGGCAATGAAGGATAAATCTTTATCCTACTTGGGATGCCAGAAAGCCAAGAAGATCTGTGGCCTGTACAGTAGTTCACAGTTGTTACACGGATGATGTTTTGTTTGCACAAATGACATGAATGTCAGAAACAAATGAATGTCAGTGGTAGCATTTCAGTTCACAGGAAAGATCCTTTTTGCTCACAGGGTCTATCACCATATAATTTCTCACACAAACTGATGCAGCACTATCTCAAAACCTGGGAAGGTTTCACTCCCCTGCTATTCTCATAGCTCCAGGAGTGCAGAAGAGAATGTAAACATGGAGCTTTCCTCTCCCCAAACTCTACTACAGAGGGGCGATTCCCTTTTGAAATCTATAAAAAATGGCACTCTGGGGCCCCAGGACCGGAGATGGGCGTACAGTCACACCAGTAAACCTGCTTGAGGTTGTCAGACTACTAAAGCCTTACATTTTTGTGGTGAATCATTTTCAGATACAGCCAGGATGAAATAGTCTCGTGAGACAGGATTTAATATTGATGGTTCACAAAAAAATACCTAAATGAAGCCAAACTCCTGTACAGAGAAAACTCCAACTGATGTTTCGCCAAACCAGGAAATGCCTGTAAAGAAACACACATGCACTGAAACAGCCATCCCCAGGGTCCTCTGAAAGAGCCGTGGTGGAGACAGGATAGCAGAGCCAGATGCAAGCACACCCCAGAGCTGACCCCCACCTACAATACCACTGTGGAAAGGAAGCTGGCATGGCAAAGGTTAAAAAAACTCCCAACAGCTAGAAAGCAACCAAGCCAAAAGAGAAGCAATATTAATTTTGTGACCCTATTACTCTCTGGTCAAATATACAGAACTGATTGAATATCAGAAGAAAACCCACAGCTGGCAGTCCAGGGTGCCTGGACTGTCACGACCTAATTAACTGCAGGTCTGAACCTACACGTGGTGTTGAATATCTCAGTTTGTACTGAAGGAACTGTAAAAGCTTGCAGGGTAATTCACAGGAGCATTTTATCAGCCACTCAACATCATGCTTGCAAACACTCTGCAATTGCCAACCCCACACCATCACCCCACAGCCCGGACAGGGGGATGTGGGGCACAGGTAGCTGAGGTGACCTCCCCGTGGCCACTTGGTGGGCCAGCACTGGTTCTCATGCTAGTGCTCCCTAGGAAAGGCTGAGCTTTCCTGTTTTATAGCCCCAGCAACACCCTAAATCTTCCAAAATCTTGGGTGTACTTTCCTATTTGTTACAGTGGCACCTGCTGGCAACAGCACGGGCAAAAGCAGATTTCTTATTTTTGGGCTAAGCACCTAAGTTTAATTATGACCCAAGGTGTGTAGTATTTCATTTCTCTCTGTCTCACCCTCTCACCCTTTCTTTGGGTCTAATGTAACACATTATATAGAACACAAGGAGGCTTGTTAGATTACTGTTGGAAGATGCAAGAATTGGTTAATTTTGCACCGTTTCTCCCTGTCATTATAATCTTTGCCACAAGAATGGCTACATTCTGCAAAATGTTCTGTTCTCAGTGCAGTCATTGTCATGTGAATGAGCTATCACAGAATCCTAATGCCTGAGATGTTTTATTCTTACATTTGTGACATTTGTATTTCAGTGACAAAAGCTTCAGAAAGAAAAGGGAATGGAAGAAATTTAATCCAGTCTCTTGATCATTTTTAAATTCTAATTTTATGGTCTTTTCTTTCTTAGATGCTCCAGTACAGTTTCCTTCCTGTGTAAGGAATCTGTATTTAGAATAAGAAAGAACTGATGAATTCAAACCTCTGGGATGTTTGTATTTTAATGGCTCTGCATTAAAGACACTGTATCACTGCAAATTGCTGATAGGAAAGGTGAAAACCAAGGAATATTTGCTAGTCATTTTTTGCTATTTAGATTGTATATGTTCTGTTAAAACTGATGAGCTGAAGCTTGTAATACACCAGTATATAATAAAAGATCAATTATTTTCAGACAGTGATATCAGCCAATGGGATAGTTGGAGCAAATATCAGAGCTAATCAGGCCGGGGAAGAACACCATGAAGCATTCTAAATGTGGAGCCATGTGACATTCAGTATGCTTTTCTGTTTTGCTGATTTCAGTGGCAAAAATTACTCCTGATTTTAATAGGACCAGGATCAGGACCTCAGTCTAAAATCTCCTACCCAGCTTAAGTCTTTTTGTCAAGCCTCTGAAGTGGCTTACATGAGAAACAGTTTAGACAATCCACCTCTATTTTCTTTCTCCATTGCCATTTCTGCTGATCCTGGAAAATACAACATTTAGGGGGCAATTTGGTAGAGGTTCCCTACATATTAAGGGATAAATTATTATAGCAGAGCAAACAAAACATTCAGATCAGCAAGAAGAAGGAGGGTTTTGGGTTTTTTTATTTTTTTTTCCCAGCCATGGGTACAAAATAATTGTGTGACAAACTACAGTGTGTCCATAAGAAGGTGTCTGAGCTGTCAAAATGGTATTTGGATGGCTGACTGTCAAAGATCTGCTACAGCATCACAACTGGAGATTTTAATTGCATTCAGACACCATAGTGGAAGGTCATGAGTACATTTTCTCCCTTCCTCTCCCTATTACATACACATTATTTCTATGCAAGCTTATATATTTATATATATATATTCACATCTTCAAAACTGTATAATATTTTAATCTGTCTGCATGTCATGTAATAATATTTCCCTCGCTCTCTTTTTTTAAATAAATGTTTGCAGATTCTTCTTTTGATACCAGAACCGCAAGGCCTCATTATTTCTTCTTTCCAGAGGTTACTGAGTTTTAATGTTAAAATATAATCTTTGAGATAGTTTCATTTGCCTAGCCTAACCTCTATGATCAAATGAGTACCTTTTTTACTTTTCAAAATACTGGGATCTCAGGACCCATCCATTCTCTTAATCATTGCTCAATTTCTTTTATCCATGTTCCTTTTTTCCTAACACTCATAACAAGACTGCAGCTTAGACCTGCAAGATCTGAACTCTAGTCCATATTTTTAATGTCACGGTTCTATAGATAATATATTTTTTTGATTTTAGTTCACAGGTAACCTACTTAAAGATATCTAGATACATATTTTAAATTCTTAAATAAAATGTTTGAGTAGTTGATTTTAACTTGCAATACCAAAGAATTCAGAATAGCAAATCCATAGGGAACAACCTAACAAGTACATGGCTATACTTTCCTACCTGTTTAAGCAGGCTCTATTTTACTGGGAATCTCCCTGTTTTCATGCACCGCCTTTTGGCTTCAGTTTTCCTTTGATATTTTCTTCATAATGACAAAAAAAAAATGGAGACTTAGGTTAACTAGAAAAAAGTCGCTGGGATTATTACTCTGAATATTAAATTTTCCATTGAAAAAGGATGTTGAGAAGAATAGTTGAGTATCTTGCCCTCTTGCCCACCATGAACACAACCAGCCTGTACCGGCAATCTCCAGATTCCTTATTTCTAAAATTAAGTTTGTAAGGAAAAAAAAAAAACCAAGGTATGGTTTTTCCCTCATGGAAAAAGGGTTTTTCCCTTGTACATGGCCTTCCATATCTTGCAAAGAAGTGGTAAGAGCTGATCATGTCACTCTCCAAATTTAAATATTTGACTACATCATTGCCAGCTCGAACACCTGTGATGAAGTTACATGCCATGGAGGTCTCTAGACCCCAAATCTACCTCTATGTTACTGCAATAAGAGCTAACAGAATAAACGTGTTTTGTCTTCTTTATATGGCACCTTGTAAAGTGACAGAAATGCTTTCATTTCAAATGGGACATTTTCTGTACAGTTTTGGGAAGAACAGCATGAAAAGATTCCCTCTGCCTTCCCCTCCTCCTGTTCAGCAAGCCTCATGTAAGAAATATATTACAAAACCAGAGTACCATGAAAATTTACTTCCACATACAGATTATTTTGGGGTCTCCTTAAAGAGAAGTTTGAAATCATGTGCATCTTTGGGTTTTGTTCTCTTTCACTTAGGTGGTAATCACTGGATGATGCTGTAGGTAGGTAGCTTAAACAGACAGTTTGTGAGTTCAGGCCAGATGATGATGTACTTGGAATGGGGTTTTTTTTTGCTGTAAATTAATCTGATATGGATACTGGAGTTCTTAAAGGGTGAATTTAGGAGAGAAGAAAGTTCAGGGAGCACAATTTAGGACAACTTATAAATTCTTTAATCTTTTTCCCATGACATCAAATATTTTTTATTTGAGTCTTAATGCTAACTTAGTCTTATTCACCTTAGGAAAGATATTTAGAATTGTACAATATCTCTCATTAAAGTATATTATAATTTGCTACGCCTAATGGTATTTTTTTTCTAAACAAACTAAGCATAATGTGAATATTCCACACAACCTAACTGAGATAAACTATCTTGATAAAACTCTGAAGAATATAGAGATACTTGAACCTCTCTTTTTCTTTACAAGTATCCATTTTTATTGCTTTCATAGCTCTCTTTTTTTTTCTCTGTATTGTCATATTATGGTTTTGGTTTCATTTGTGGGTGCTCAACTTTTGTAAACTTAAGTAAGTATTGTACTGCAAGGTAAACGAAATTGCAAGTCAGACTTCTACAAACAATACAGTTTTTAAAATTCATAATTAAAAATATATTTGGCCTATTTATTTACTCTCTCTGAGCCTTTTCTGTGAACTTTATCCATGTTTTCAAGTCTCCTTCTATATTTATGAAGACCTCGATTGTATTTTGAAAGGACAGCTAAGTTTATCAGTGGATAATTGGTTCCTAGGACTAGACTTTAAATAAAGTATCAGTATCACAAGACTTTGATAAAATCACTGAAGCTGGCAGCAGTTGGAGAGTCAGACAGAGAATAACACTTTTTAAATCTCCTAATTACATATACTAAAAAAAAAATCAGAACTACAAGTAATAATAAATATTTCTCCATGGTCTTCCTAACAATAATATTTCTATCTTTGCCTCCCAGCCTATTAGCACCTCAATATGCAAGAAGGCAGATGCCCTTGATTTATAGGCATACTACACAGAACACAGGCTCCAACTATGTACACATCAGTGAAACAGAGATGGTAATTGTGCCCATACCAAAAGACTGAAAAGTTAAACGATTTTTTTTCTCTTTCCAAAACACATGGAGATCTTTGCATAAAATCCAGTAAAATTAGAATTTGATAAATTATCCACATATATTAAAATAATGGGAAAAAAGTTGTTTTCACATTCTTTTCAGTTAAATGGCATTGCAAAGATGTGATATGGTTCAGATTTTTGTTCCAACTACTCCTAAATATTCATTCCACTGTTGTTCTCATAAGATTCTTCAAATACCCAAAAAGATAATGTCATGAAAGATCTTACTAAGTTTCAGAGAGTACATTTTCTGCAAGGATATAAGCAACTAGGATGCAATGATTTGCTCCCTATACTAGGAGTCACATGGATAAGACAAGGGGCAATGAGCAAAAGTTGCTCCTGGAGAGATTCCATTTGAATATGAGAGGAAAAATTTTTACATTCAGATATAGGAATGGTCTCCCAGGGGAAGTGGCAGATTCTCCCACTCTAGAAAGTTCATTGGGGCGCTGAGACATATCATATAAACAATAATATTATAAGGGTTGGACCAGATGATCCTTGAGGTCCTTTCCAACCTAACATTCTATGATTCTATGATACTTAAATTGACCTTAAGCTGAGAACTGAAAGTACTTCTCATTTTACTATACCTAAATAAAGGAGGCCAAAGGGAGAGGGAAAAAATGATGACCAAGGAAGAATTACAGAGATGTTTCAGAGGAAAAAAATTAAGACAACATGGGAAAGCTGAAGTAAATAAAAACAGAAAATTGAAAACTCCCCCTCCAAAAAAAAAAAAAAAGGAAGAGCTCAAAGTAAAGCAAGGGACACAGAAGCAAAAAGCTTAAAAAAAATTTAAAAAAATGTTCAAAAAAAGAAGAAAGTGGGGAGGAAGGTGGCATAGGACAATTGGGCAAAAAAAATGATAACTAGAAGCAAAATGATGATAAATCATTTTTTTTCTACTTTTAATTACCCTCAGGGACATCACTGCAAAACAGTGTATTTCACAATGATATAGTGATAAATATTCACAATGATATAGTGATAAATATCAAAGGTTAAACTTCTTTTGGAAAAAAAGTAAAGCACAAGTCAATTCCTTGTTTCTGGATCTGTCAATAAGATCAAGTGTATGCTATGTTGGCCAAATAAGAACTGCAAAATTTCTTTATCTCACAGCTGATACTACAGAAGTCCATAAATTTCATTCAGAATAGCACATACCAACCAGTATATTTTGGTGGAGAATTGAAAGAGATCATGATAGGACAAATACTAGTCTGATTATTTTTAATTTGCTCTTCTTTCTCACTAGCAAAAGCCAGGCCTCCCTCATCTGGAAAGCTTTCACATTCACAACTCTATCAGGAAGAGGTAAGCAAGACACAGACCAGGTCAGCAGCAGGGGCACACATAAGGAGCAAATTTTACCAAAGCAAAGGTAAAGCTGGAGGGAGTTTTCTCACAGGGCCCTGAGAGACTTGTACCTTCGTTTTATCAGAAAATAAGCACATGGTTCTTGTGCCTTAATATTTGTGTACATTGCCTGCTTTCATCTGCAGCACCTCTGCTTTGCCAGTATAGCCAGGCTCAGACAAGAACTCACACAAATGAGTTCATGCTTGAACAATTTGATTAAATTCTGTGATGAAATAACTGGCTTGGTGGATGAGAGGACAACAGTGGGTTTTGTCTTCCTGGACTTCAGTAAAGCTTTTGACACTGTCTCCTCTAACATCCTCATAGACAAGCTGCTGATGTTTGGGCTGGATGAGCAAAAAGCGAGGTGGATTGAAAACTGTCTGCACCGACTTTGACCTTTTTGTGATGATGCGATACTGTGAAATGATTTTTTTTTTCATTTTTCTCTTTTTTTCCCAAGCTTGCTTCCTCTAGTGGCGAGAAATGACCTCTTTACCTGTAAAAACCTTTGCTTCAGCCTCCAGTTTACTATGCAAGTTTACACTTTCAGGTAAAAAGCACTCCCAAGAAAACAACTGCTCCCAAAAGTCAGCTGTTAGAAAGAAGTGATTTGTGTCTCATTTACTCTTTTATTCTATCTGGTTCCAAAGGATGTGGGACCTCCAACCTGTGCCAAAAGCTACTTCTGAAGTCAATGATCAGATCACTTTACAATCAGGTTTCAAATCTTCCTTCTCTTTGCCTATCTGATGCCTCAGGTCAGGTCACCACCCAGGCTGCTGCAGTCTCAAATGGTTTCAGTGATGTTCTGCACTAGTCCTGGGTTTTTTTCACATGAATTGAATTGCAGGACTGCAACAGTCTAGGTGTGGTCTTTTCTTTTTTTTTTTTTCCTAGTACTTAGGAAAATGGCTCCTCAATCCAAATTAGTTAAAATAATAGGTAACATTTTAGAGTTGTATTTGTGAGTTTGTCTGAATGAATACTATTCACACATCATAATATTGTAAAACTATTTTTTTCTGAGGAAGGCATTAAGCTAGTGATCTTGTGTGCTCACAGCATATAGATCTTATAGAACCCCTAGGATCTTTGTTTTATGATGCTAAACTATATTTTAAATACAAGTTCTGTCTCTTACATGTGTGTTAATTTAACAGGGAAGGCATGGGATATGACCTCGTGCTCATTCCAGAAGCTGGGTCTTGCTAAACCAAAAGGCCAGCCTATTAACACATCGCCTAATAAAGATATTTTTAGGGAAACTAAGTCAACCTTGAAAATAAGATGGAAAAAAACCTTCCTGTTAGACTACAAAGACTAAAAGCAATGTTTGAAAAGCCAAAATAATACAAATAATTTTTAAAAACCCCAAAACTTTATTAAGGTGTAAAATTGTGAAGACTCACCTCCCTCTGGTACCAAACATAGAACCTATTTTGTACCAATTGCTGCTGGCTTTTGTCTTAATTGGACAATTGCCATTGTGCTCATACTCAAAAATTGTGTATTTCAATGTATCAAAGATTGACTGCTGCTGGCTTGCACCCTCCCCCATTCATTCATAGGGAACTTTGAAAGGTGGTCTGCTTTGACATGTACATCATTAGAGAGAAGAGGAGAAGGAAAGCATCAATATCAGAAATTAGCAATATCAGGAAAAGAGTGTGGCAGGATGAGAAAACAATTAGAAACTATTTGGTGTCCCAAAGTAGAAAAAAAGTAAGTAACAATAATAACAGCCAAGCTGGTCTAACAGGATGCCATCTAGAGAAACAGAGAGGCAAAAATATGATACATTCACTCTCTGGCCAGCTTTATCAAAGAACGAACACAGGAAAGCCTGCTTGAGTGACAAAGGACTTTGACGAGTGTCTAATGCAAGCATTCTGGATCTGAGGTTTAATGACCTTACCTACCTTTTGACTAATACTGTAGAAGTAAACTGCTGTTCAGGGATAAATAATGCAAATTTTAAAAACATAGCTTCAGTCTTGCCCAGCTTCTCACAACAGTCTTCTTGAGGATAGACCACAGCATTTCCAGTTTAAGAGAAATAGTGATTGTTGGAAAAAAACCCTTAACATTCCAGTTATATTTGGGGTAGAAACCTAAGGTCTATCCTCGGCTACAAAAAAACCATAACTACTTCAGGCAGAAGTTATCTACTGACTGCTTCACTTAGGACACTACTGCCCTTGCACACTAGTCATGGGTTCTCAACACATGTCCAGGATGGGGGTGATGCTCCTTCTAGAGACATCAATAATACAACTCCCATTCATTTTAAACACAGACAAGCTAAATCAATGCTAAGAGCTTTTGAAAATCCTCTCCGAAAGGTTTTATATGACATTCTCCTGGTACCTAAATTATACCAGACATTGCTAGAATCTCAGGTTGCATTCAGTAATTTGTTTGATGTAGTGCTTACTCTGTTTATTTAAAAATAAAATCAAAATTCCCAAATGAAACAAGAAGTTTAACTGGTTTTTAAGCTTTTATTGAATTCTTCTTAGGATGCTTGATCCTGTTTGAAGTTCTGCAGAATCAATGTGCAGTATTTAGCTATCTTTTTTTTTTTTAGTTCCAGTTTGCTTGGGGTTTCACTGGCAAAATTTCGCTTTCAGGTTCAACCCCACTTAAAAGTTCAGAGTGAATTTCATCCAAGTCCACAAAGTGTGATCTGGTTTATGTTAAAGTCAGCCCATAAACTGGGCCCAGATTCTTTTGAAACCAGGCCTAAGGTCTGTATAAAAGAAAACTCAAGAAAACATTTTGATGAACCTAGGTTCAATATTTCAAAGTCAATAATGAAACCTGAAACAAACCAAATTCCAATTTGTTGGAGGCTTCATACTGAAAGTGTTGTATCACTCTGTCAATCTGATGACATTTTACCACATCTTTAACGGTGAAAGATTTTTCTGCCCATTATTTCCCCCAAACCCCTTGGCTGCTGGAATCAGTAATGTATTACCATGGATACAGATTACAGAGTGGGGTATGGGGAAGAGAGTGGAGGTTAAAGCGCATAGAGGAAAGATTTCTCTGGAGTTGGCATTTGGAGCAGGGAATAAGACAGCACAAGAGGTGTTTTTTTTCATTTATTCAAATACATCCAGGTAATAAAAAGGTTAATTTCAAGAAGATGAGATAAAATAAATTGCATTTGTGTTTTTGTGTCTTGGTAAAGCCATCTTTTTTCTGGAAAGTGAAAACCTTCACACACTTATGAGATTTATTTTGAAGAAAGAGCTATTTAAAAATTAGTAATTTGGCTGTAATTGCTTTCTCCTTTCATCTGGGCAGGGAAGAAGTCAGAGACTATCTTGTCATCTACAGAAATAGTAGGACTTGCAGACCTCTGCTTCTGACATGGCTGAGTGAAAATGCTCATAAGCTTCATTGTTTTGAAAACAAAGCCAACCATGACTTCAACATCACCATGTGCAATAGTGGGATAAAAAAGAAAAACAAAAAGTGCAATTTGGAAAGATGAGCAGTGAAAAAAAGAGCAGCTGGGCCTTCTTCTAAAGGACCTGGCTCTTCTAAAGATATGCACAAGCAACAAGAGGGCCAGATGTTTTGGGGTATTTTTCTGGGCTAATGGTTTCCAGTAAGATACTCCAAACAATGCTATTGAAATAGTCTCATAGAATAATCCTGAATAAAACCTGTAGGAGTGAAAATGCTAAAATTCCACAGAAGTTATCCAGAAAGCTTTTATCTGGAAAGGTAAAATGTAATGGAAAATGGGACTTTTTGATACACTCAAATCCATTACATTTAATTGTATAGGAGCCACACAGATATTTTTCTACTATACTTTCCAGGCTAATTCAAAACTTATTAAAATATTATTTTCTGATGCTTGAGCTCTCTTGAAGTCATCATAAAACAGAGTGGTATCTAATCCAGAGAAAAGATAAGGCCCACACTACTCTCTTCCATGAAAATGTATTTGTGTGAAAAATATTTTCAGATCTCCAAATGTTTCATCCTTATATACATGATACAGCTGTTTTTGCTATGGTGGCCTGAATATACTTCCCAAAGAGAGCAATGATGGAGCAAATTAAGATCTAGGGCAGGCCTAATATTTTGCTCCCACTCTAGACTGTGACAAGGCTTGCACTCATCTTCATGACAATAAAATCCATCCCAGAAAAATTTGCAGCAAGTGGAGCTAACAGAAATAAAGGGGTTAACAAGTTTATTTTAGAAGTAACTTTTACTTCAACAAAGATTAATATGTCAGCTGAACACTAAGTAGAGGTCAGTGCTAAAAGACCACCACACTAATCACAGAAATGTGTTGGCACAGACATTGATGTGTGGCATCAAATGTTTCAGGAGGAAAGAAGAGAGCAGCTCCTCCCCAGCTGTTGGCCTGGGGTGGTTCCTAAGCCCTGCAGCTACACTGCCACTGCTTCTCCTTCCAGGCTTTCCCTCCCCACCACAATCTCCTTGCAGGCTGCCTTCCACCCCACAAAATCACCCCATATTTCACCAGTGCCAAAGTCCCAACACCGTCTTCATGAGAGGCAAGGTTTCTGCTCTTCATAAAAAAAAAAAAAAAAAAAAAAAGATGCAGCCTCCATGAATCCTTAGGGAACAGAGGAAAATGGTGTCAAAAAAAAAGACAGTGACTTCTGTAGCTCTAACACTCAGCATTTTATTTAGGTAAGATTTAGGTAAGAGGGATAATATAATTTTTACATTTTTGGCATGATCATTTTAAAAGTACAATTTTGAATCTGTTACGTTCTGTTAGGGTCTTAGGATAATGGAAAAAGACCTTTACAAACATTGAGTCCAACTACTAACCTAGCACTAAACCACGTCTCTCAGTGCCACATCTACGTGTCTTTTAAATCCTCCAGATATGGTGACTCAAACACTTCCCTGGGCAGCCTGTTCCAGTGCCTGACAACTCTTTCAGTAAAGAAATTCTTCCTAATAACAAATCTAAACCTCCCCTGGTACAATTTGAGGTAATTTCCTCTTGTTCTATGCTTGTTATTTGGGAAAAAGACAACCCTAAACTCTTTTCAACCTCCTTTCAGGTAGTTGTAGAGATCAGTAAGGTCTCTCCCCAGCCTCTTTTCTCCAGGCTAAACATTCTCAGTTCCCTCAGCCGCCCCTCATAAAATTTCTTCTCTAGACCCTTGACTAGGTTCATTGACATTTTCTGGACTCAATCCAGCATCTTGATGTCCTTCTTGTAGTCAGGCACCCACAACAGAACACAGCGTTCCTGGTGTGGCCTCAACAGTGTCAAGTACAGGGGGATGATTGCTCCCCTATTCCTGTAGGTCACAACATTTCTGAATACAAGCCAGCATGCTGTTGGCCTTCTCTTGTCCAATATGTAGCTGGGGAGCATTTATTGAGTGCAGAATACAAGGCAGCAGGGCCCAAATGGGCAACATCCTCAAAATGAGGAATAGGAGGATTACCTAACCCTGAAGACAAACACATCTGTCACAAGGCAAAATACTTCTTCTTTTGCTTTATAAAAAACGAGCCTTGTCACAGCCCTTAAAGCTGCATTTGTATGGGACACAATATATTTTCTTACAAGAATTTTTATTTTTCTGTTACTCACTCATGGCAGCAGTCTTGAATTGGCCACAACCCACGGGCAACATTGCTGCTCTGTGGGATTCAGATTGCTGTAACACACAGGCTGTGCACAGATCAGCAGTTCCCCAGCTAAAGCTGCATAGCAGGGGCAAAGCTGAGGTGGGTGATGCTCCCCAGTCCAAAAGGTTTGGAAAACAAAGCACTATTCATGGCCAAATCATTCCCCCTGCACCTCAGATCTCAGTTCAGAGGACGGAAGTTGACTCTGCAGTTTTCTAGAATGCTTTCCAAATTTGAGATTTTCTCATGTTTCACTGTATCTGCTGAACAGCCCCTCTGTCATATCCCTTTGGCATTTGAAACTTTCACAAAGGGAGAAAGAAAGAGGTGAGGGGAGAAATATTTAAGTCAAGAGGAGCAATGAAACTTGAAATATATACAAACCTGCAAATTACCCACACAGAGGTGTGATATCAGAAATATCAGAAATATGTTTCCCCTGACACTCAAACTGCCTGCTCTAAGTTGTCTGTGTCATTGCAAGGTATTTATCACTGCAAAACCCCATAGAACATTTTCACCTTTGTAAATGCACACACTTACTCTGATGTGCCTTAAAGCTGCAAAAGAGAAAAAAGAGAAATGCTTTTACTATCACACTGGTTCATTTTCATCTGAAAAATCAGCAAGATTACAACTCATCCCTTTATCCTGAGATAACTTATTGGTGTTATTTCCATCTCTGGGCAACAAAAGACTCCTAGTTTTCATGCTGCAAAACAGGGGTGCATAATAAGCATGAAAATGTAGGACCACGCTAGGGTAGTCACCAGAACTGACAAAAGCAGCATATTAATTTCAAGAAATCTCTTTCTTCCACAATTCCTAGCATACAGAGCATAAGTCTGGAGGTTCTTTTGTGGAGATACTTAGCCTTAAAAAAAGATTTACACAGTTTACACAGCTCGTTAAGGCTTGGGGATCCTCCAAAGCTGCAGGTTTCTTCCGTCGGATATAGACATATTTTAATGAAACCTGCTGAAAGATATGGAGGCTGACAACCACCAAGAGGCAAAAGGATAGAAAGCAGAACATGCATCTGCAAACAGTCACACCTCCAGAAACACAGGCACATAACACAAGAGCAGCTATATTGATTATCAGATAGCATTTGACACCGTTAACAGATAAGCTCTTAGGCCAAAGTTGTTGGTTATCATGTATGTATCACTGCACACTACTTTAGCTTTAATAGTCACTCTGACAGAGAGAGGGAGTGAGGCAGACAGACAGATGATTTTTGAAGAGGGAGGGAAAGGTTCTAACCTTTAACACAATCGACAACTTTGTTCAAATCTTTCTCAGCCAAAAAAACCAAACCAAACAACAGATATGCATCCTAACAAGACATCCTTCACAGAAATTACTGAGTCCAAAATAATACTTTTTGAATGAGCAGTGGAGGTTACTACAGCATATACTAAGGGAAATAAGAAAGCAATTAAGATACCTTTGTTAAGGATTTTTTAACCTGTCAGCAATATCTGCCTTGTGTTCTTCAATCTTTTAGGTTAATAAAATCAAGGTCAGTTCCCTCAGAGATGCTGAAGCTATTAGATATCAGTAAAACTTAATGTACCACAGGGACCATGTATGAAAAAAATGCACTTAATTGAGTGTTCAGAGCCAAAGCCACCCATTATATGTGTATTCTGGCAATTGAGTTGTTATTATTGCCAAAGCTCTTGTGCCATATGATGATATGAATGCATCTTTTCTGAATGAGACCTGTGAATACATGGGTGAAAAGATGATAGTTGCATCCCTCAAAAAGACATACTGGAGTTATTCTTTTGTATTTTGTCATTGCCAGACATAAGAAACAATAGCATCAGTAATGGGGTTATGTTTCTAATGAATTCATAAGCAAATCTGGTAAAAATTACTTTCCAAAAAAAAAGAGATTTCAGTATTTCCTGGTCTGAATTTGCATTTCTAATAATTTCTCTGTCTAAATGGGAACATTATCAGTCTCTCAATACTGTGTTCAGTCCTTGTGAAGAAACAAAGACACTCCTTTCCTTCTTACTTCATTTCTCCTCTTTAGATGAATGATGTATGAGCTTTTTCAAATGCTTTCCACATATGAGAGCTCTATTTAGCTATGCACTGGAAGCGTTAGGAGTGAATGAAGACAAAGAAACCCAAACAGCAGCACTAACAGTAATTCAGACTCTGATTACTGATCCAAATTAGACTGGACAAACTGAGGAAGGCAGGGTTTTGATATGGGTTCTTTCAAATAACAGTGAGCTACAACAAAATCCATATTTATCTCATGTATCCAGTGCTCTACAGACGGATTCTTGAGTTTCATCAGAGAGAACAAAACCTGATACAAAGCTGAACTCCTCAGGTTTAGTTGCAGGTTATTGATCTTCACTTGAAAACTTCTAACACTAAATAGAGGTACGTGAACTGGAGGAAACATTTCCCTCAGGGGACATTTGTCCATGGCTGCAGTTCTCACATAAGGGTTTTTATCAAGCGTATACACCTATTCCCTTAGGGACTGAATGTGCAGTCTCAAATCTCTTCAGCCTGGAAGTCTCACCTTGGTAGAGCACAGGTTTTGGATAATTAACTGGGCTCTTGAAGCCTGTTCCCACAAGCTGACTGAATATAGCCAGGAAAATATTCCCAGGCTTCCAAATATATATTTTTCTTCAGGAAAAAACAAACAAAAAAAAAAAAAAACAAACAAAAAGAAACAAAACAAAACAAAAAACACACCACCCCCCAAAAAAACAAAACAAACAACCAAAAAAACAACAACAAAGAAAACTACAAAAGATCATTACTTTTTCAGATCTTAGAGGCATTTTCAAACAAAGGGAAAAAAAATTTTTTCAGCAACAGACATGAACAGGTTACTGTAATATTAGTGTCCTTCAAAGTCATGGAAATGCTGATAAAAAAACAAAGCCATTAAAGAATTAAGGGATTGTAGCAAATCAAAGCCAACACAGTTTCATGGAAAACAGATCTTGTCAAAGAAATCTGATTTTTTTTTTAAACAAAGTTTCCAGCTTGCTTCATTTATATAAGGACAAAATTACCTTTCACCCCTCAACTACCTTAGCATTGATCACAGCATCTCCATTAACCCCACGTACTCTAACAACAGTATTTATAAGACTCCACAGGGTATTTCCATCCTTTCCAGTCATCCTGTACCTTGCTGTTACATTTACATTTATACAAAGTTCTTTTATCTAAAGTCTTCATGGACTCTTTCCCATGCTACTCCTTCTGGAAAGGTGTCTGTTTCTGCCTGAATACTGTATTATACCATCTTACCTAACTAATAACTTCCCCATCATTCCCTGGGGGTATACATTCACACACATGCACACTTACTATAGCTCAGCATCACACATATAAGCATAGAATTCAGGGGGTTTTTGAGCTCCCCTCTACACAGAAAATGTTACAATTCTTTACATAAAACATTACACTAGGCCAGCTTCCAAACAGAGGAATGCCAGAGACTCCTATTGGATATCTGCAAACTTGAATTTGTTTCTAATATCATGTGGAGCTTGGTCAAAATCATATATTTTCTGTGTGCCTCAAGATGTACCTGTGAAATGAGGAGGAGAATTGCAGATGCAAAAAGGCATCCAGTATTTTTTTTTTTTGAGGTACAGGAAAACATACAATAGAAAATAAAGCCTATAAATAAAAGCTATGGGAAAAAGCCTATTAGGCTTCAAAATAAAGTATGTTGGAAGGGGTAGGGGTCAGCATTGATATAAATTTGGCTGTAGGCATTTCAATTTCAAGATAAGGTATGTTGAGGTGGTTAAGGGAAACTGATTAGATTAATCATTTATATTCAGCGGTAGAGAATGCTAGCATAAAGAAGAGACATCTAGAAAAGGGGATTCTGTTAGCTCATGTGTAACTATTAATGAAAAAGAATGAAAAGTGTCTATTAAAGTGTCTATTAATGAAAAGTGTCTATCACTGGGAAGTCAAATTTGAGTCTATATCAAGATTCTTCTTTCTGCCCTACCCACTCTTTAACAAGAAATCTTACCTCTTTGCACCCATCACCTCCACAACCTAATTCCCACTACTCAGACATCTGAATTCCCCCGGGACAGAAAACAGCTTCAGATTTTGAGGACATATCTATAAAAATAGAGGGGGATAGAAAAAAATAAAACCTTATTCTCTGATCTGTCCAGATTTTGTTAATTGTGATTGGTTTCATTCCAAAATAGAGCTGGACACCTGTTTGCATAAAAGTTTTCTTGATTGTCCCACAAATGCCCAAATGGCCTGAAAGAAAACTTGTTTTGGGACACAACCAGTTGCTTAACCCAGACACTCCATGCATTTTTGACACTGCAGAGGGAGGATCTGCTACTCCAGACATAACAAAACACTGTCTCAGTTCAGAAGAGACAGAACCATAATTTCAAGCCTAGGAACTGCTGCTAAACTGGAAGGATCTGTGGTTTGTTGTGATGATAATCCAAGTTTTCTGCTTCTCTGTGCTCAGAGGCCAAGGAGCAAACTGCAGGCTCCAGTGCCAGTGCCTGCACATGGGGCTTCCCACAAGTGCCTCAGCAGCTGCTGGCCTGGCAGGCCCCAGAGCCTGAAATTAAAGACACTCTTTAAAGTTTCACTTTTTCTAAGGGCTGGACTTAAAAGTCCTGCGTTTTTGCAGAACATCTGCTACCTGGGCTGTGGCACAGAGTGAGCTGAAGTCATGCAACTCCATAACTTGAGCCCTGCTTTTTCAGGTCAGGATGACTCTGGAGTCTATTTCTTCCGTGGATCAAGCACGGATAATGACACATAAAATAAAAGCATTTGTAGGGAGTAGCAAAACCAACACATATCATAGCAGTGTCCCTGATGCTTGGTAATTTATGAACAAGGACCCATATTATTCACAGAATGTCCAAAAGGAGTATTTAAGTTAAAGGAAGTAATATGTAAGGCTTCTCCCACTTTGATTAAGTGCAAGGAAGCAAGGTATTAATTTTGCTTAATTAGCAAAATTTTACCAGGACAGAAAACAAGGAGTTTTCCTATACTCTTATTTTTATAGCCAGGTCACCAGTTGTGTCATAATGAGACATGGTGTGCTGGAACAGCTTTGCAGTCAGAAGAGGAGTGTGACAGAATGATCCTTCTAGCAAGTAAATACAGAAACATAAAGATCTGCATTATTGAATTTCCACAGAATGAGCCTGTGGGTAATACATAGCTAACAGAAGCTCAGCAGCACCCAGGGACAGTACCCAAAGTCTCCTTCTGTGAGGTAGGCACATTTCTCAATATTTTTTCCTCAGTTTTCATCAAATATACTTCCTGTTGATAACTGGCTGTTATCTGGTGTCTAGGGGGATTTTTAAGCCTAGGGTCCAGATATTTTTTCTGCTCTGCTGATGGTCACAGGGAGAAAAGGTTAGCGCCATATGACATCAGCCAAAAAAAAAAAAAGTGAAAAATCTTCTGTATTCTTACCTATATCTGAAGGCTTTGGCATCTGTCTGGTACATAGCAAAGAGGGATAACTGGTCATAGGTATGTAGTTTACCCGAGGAGTGCCTTCATCAGGTCAAGTTGTGTGTTAAGCCTTTTTAGACCTGGTTATTCAGTTCTGTTTTTTGGAGGAATCCACAATTTCCAGGGATAATACTTGTTTGCTTCTATATGGTCACAATCTTGAAGAAAAAAGAACAAAACTATTAATAGAATTTCTAAGACAACAATGCTTTTCTAGGTCTTTACTGTATGGAGAGAGAATAAATATTTGAGTCAGACCTCACAGTTATTAATGAGAAATTGAGCAAGAATTCATTTGGCTGGTCACCTTAAAAGGGTTAATCACACATTTCCATAACCTGCTTACATAGCTCTTCCTTATATACCATGGATGGCTCTGGAAGGTCGGGCTTACAGAATTCTGTATGCTCAGACTCTAAAACCCTGCAAAACACACATGGCTCGCATCTAATTGTTAGCATTTATCATTTTTATATTCTGAGTATACTCAATAAAATGGGATTTACTCTGTTGATGCGACAGTTGAAATATTTTTTGCTTAGATGTAAGCAAGAGGTTATGATTGCTCAGTTTTCTGATTGGTACAGGCACATTACAGCACTGTGTTTCAAGTATAGAGGTGTTACAAGGGAATAGATGATAGAAATCTTTTGAACAATAACTTTGTATGCATAATGTACACACTGTATACACACACGTGCCCTCTTGAATTCTAATATGAAAATGCAGTCACATCCTACACAAATTTGCTCTAAAAATGAGATGGAAACATACTTCTCTAATGATGAGTGTGTGAGAGAGTCATAGGTTAAATTTGCTTACCAGTTTAGCAAGATGAGAGAGCAAAAGAGAGTGCAAACTAAAGAGAGTTCCCTGGGCTAATTTTCTAAGCATCAATAAGCTTATTATTTTTACTAAAAGTGAATGAAAGCAAAAGAGACAGAAAATTATTATAATAAGTATAACCTACCTTCAGCCAGGAGAAACTCTATCAAAATGACTGGGAAAGCAGGAGAAAAGGATGTGATCTGTTGCATTAATTGCACTATAATTTTATTTTTATATATATATTCTTCATCCACTTCTCTTAAAAGTGTTTCACTTTTTATGTAAGAAATGTTCAGCATTAAATGCAGGAGCTGTTGTCCAAACTCATATCCATTATATTCTGATATGCATTTCCCATACATTGCTGGTATCCATTATCTTTTAAAGACTAATTAGCACAAATCCTACATCAGTGTGGGCTGTACTATTTTACTTCCCTTTTTTTTTTTTTTAAAGGGAAAAGTGAACAGATGTGGGTGTGAGTTTATGTGTGGTTTTACGCTGTCTGCTATGGGTTGTTTACACAGAGGATCACTGATTAATCTTGCATTTATTTGAAAGCTGCATGTCCCTGCTCTCAGGGGCAAGGGCCTTGAACCAGTTGCATCCATTCTTTTGGCCAGATCTCAAATCTCAGTCATTCCCATCAGGTACCTGCAGTTGTAACTCACAGCAACAGTTGGACTCATTCTAAACAGTACCAGATCTAATATGCAGAGGCTGCAACCTATCTATCTGGTGTTTATGGGCAGGATCCAAACTAGCAGGACAGTTTGCTAGGACATAACATGCTATGAGTACAATCTTTCATTATGCATGTATGTATCAACTAAGCAAACAAATTTATTTACAGAAGTTTCATTTGAGTAAGGCAAGGAATATTCTTCAATTCAGATTTGTCCTTCACAGATGGCTCCTGCAGTACAGTATATACAGACAAAGACTCTGCCATGACATCTGCCTGATCCCTGAATAAACATGGTTGTGAGCACATGTGCTATTTCTGCTTCTGTATTTGTACTGCGGTGATGTATTCAACTATGAAAGTTGTGTGACCATTAAAATACAGTCTGCTTTAAGGCATCCCTTTTTATTTAAGAAATTTAGGAGAATGAAAAGAAAGAATAATGTATTTATTGTATACTGAGAAAACAGAAACAGTGAGTAGCATTTCCCCAAGAAAAAAGAAAATTCTACTGTTTATTTTCTGTACAATGATTTCTTGAACAAAGTGTAAGACCCCTGGATCTACATATTGTGGCAGTGAAAAACATGTATTCTTCTAATGACTTCTGTAAGCCCTGTTCCTATAAAGAAAACTGTAAAGACAGATACTTGCACACATATGCAGCTACTACTGAAATAAACACAACACAAGGAAGATTCCTTTTATCCTGGGGACAAAGAATTCCCTTCATTTAGAAACTGCATAGCCACAGTTCTGCTGTATCCTCTTATGTTGCCCATACCATGCTAATACCCTAGTTCCGGGTAGCAGGCGTCCTCCCTTATATGTAGTTTTATTACACCACATCCCAATTTGCAGTGGACAAATCATGCTATGCACTATCCCAAATCACACATTTTAAAATTTTTTTTCCAGGGCAAATATGTGAGTTTCAGGGATGAGCATAAACCATTTTCTGTACCCACTGCTCTGTCCCCAGTGCTCAGTTACATTTGGTCAGATAGATTATAGCAGTTTTTTGGTTCCCTGGTTGGATGAGCGTGCAGTTTAAAGATAAACACTTGCACATTTGTGTTTTCATGTGAGAGTACTTGCCAATATAACTGCAGATTCACTCTCTGCAAATATGCAGGCAAACCAGCTTGACTGTAAAATAGTCATGAAATTGTATCTGTATCTGAAAACAAGTGCAATTAAACATGAAGGGAAACCTAATGCAGAATATTCACAATGTCTGTTCACCTCTGTTATTTTCCATAATAAAGGTCTGTGGGTGCCTGTGAGCCTATGAAAAAAATGTTAATTCTATATTAATATTAGGTGAAATGAAATAGAATCATCAACTTCATTTGAGCAGAGTGGAAGAGGTAGC
Source organism: Calypte anna (assembly GCF_003957555.1). Taxonomy (NCBI): domain Eukaryota; kingdom Metazoa; phylum Chordata; class Aves; order Apodiformes; family Trochilidae; genus Calypte; species Calypte anna. Next base: position 121,741,428 of record NC_044245.1, read on the forward strand.
TCTACGTGTTCAGTGGCAAAAAGTCTCTCAGCTGTAAATTAACAGTCCAGTAGATAAAATTCTGTTTCAGTCTATTAGATATCTCTTCCTTTTTTCTGTCTTTTTCCCCTCAGATCCGCATTCTCCTTTCCAGGGCCCAGTAATGGGCTAATTGAATGCAACACGTGTTCTTGTAATCAGTGAAGTTTGTTTTCATCTAGGTGACCTTTTAAGGGAACTTGCTTGTCTTCTCTGGCATTGGAGCAGTGAGAAATTTAATTAGCAGACAGAAATGTTGTTACTGAAAGAATCAAAACCTGAAGCACATAGTTCCCAAATGTAGGACTTGTAGCAGTCCACCTAAACTAACCCAGCACAGACCCCTCAGTCCTTCAGGATGACCTATTCCCTCTCAGAGCTTCAGAATGGAAAGTCCCCACCTCTGCTCCTCATTATTCTTTTCTCAGCTTACTGCCCTAAAGAGAGGAGTAGTGGGAGGATGAGAGAGGTGTTAATCCACAGAGCAAAACACAAGAAGATTTACACCAGAGCTAAGTAAATATGGGTAAAGGAATGAAACCAATATCTTTTTGAACAAAATCCTCTGTAAGTAATTTGCTTGATAAAACACAGATCACATTTGGGCGGGGAGCTATGTTAGCAGACAGAGTGGAAATAGCATGAAACCTCCTTTAAGATGGTTTGCATAACGTCAAATAGGTTAAAGAAACCCTGCTTCCTAAATTAAAAACATATTATAGTTAAAGGAAAAATTTACTTTTGACAATGGTAGTGGAAAGAATGACTAAATAATATAACAGTAATTAATTGTTCACACGTGAACAGTATATAATATTTGTGATTGCCCAGCGTGTGTAATGTACATAGGGAAGTAATTGATGTGTGCTTTTGTATTGTCTGGCCCATTGAGCAATGCCAAATCAGGGAGGAAAAGGGGAGGCACGTGTGTTCAGAGTTTATGTATATGGGAAAGCCCATGGCAGCTTTAGACCACTCTCCAGCAGCATGTGTATCAAGTCAGGAATTCTTCAAAAAAACCAGCTTGGTTCTCCCTTCCAGACCTGTATCCCCAGCAGCTTCTCTTGCTCCCAGCACACTTGTGCATGCACACACACACAAAATCAAACTCCAAAATACAGTTATCTTCAGGGCACCTTACACAGAACAAAAACACCTAACTGAAACCAGAGCCTGGACCTGCCTTTGAGGAGAAAGCAAAGATTTCCAAATGCCAGTCTTCGTCTCTTGATCTCATATACTTCTATTGTTAGTGAAAACTGTAAAACAGTATTTACAAGGTTCTGCACAGCATGAAGCTGTTTGCATGCAGCCTGGCAGAAGAGTTTGTTCTCTATACAACAGTGCAACCTAGTGGCTCAGAATAAAAGCTCCCCCATGCATCAGGCAAGCTCTTTTTTTGACTTCTTTTGCAAATATTTCAGTATTTGAAAAACAGGACTCACATCAAGCACTCTTGCTTTACAAGTGATTCGGTCACCTTCTTTAGGACAGGCTCTGGATTAGGACAGGCACTGGAGAGAGGTCTCTGCTGGAGTAACACGAGCAAGGAAGTTTAGGAAGGGAAATGGAAGGTTGGCAACGGGTTGCAGGCTATCACTCAGGTTGTATAATTTATGCAACTGGTTTTGATGAAACTAATATGATTATCCATGCGTGTAAGGATTTCTCTCTTGCTTAAGGGTTACAGGACAGGTCCCCATGTTACAAAATTCTGCAGCAAGCTTTCATCTGTACCAAAGGAGGGCCACTGACAGGCATGGAGTCAGCTTCTCTAAGACAAATAGTTATTTAGTGCAAATTAATGTTAAGTTTGCCCATATTGTTTGGAGGATTTCAAATTGGAAAGCTCGGGAATACTGCAAGGGCTGCATCAATGGCAAACATGGCGGTGTGGTAAACTCCATTAAAAAGAAAAGGTTGTCTAAATAAAGGCCTCATCCAAAGCCCATTTAAAAGTCATTGCAGGGAGGGTGCTTTACACATTCTGATCTGCCCATTAGAGAAAAGCAGGGGGGAAAAAAAGCCTCATTTAGTGCTGACACAATGTTTTCAACTCAGCCCATTTGTAATAAGATGCTCTTTAGCCAAATCATTTAAGTCATTTGGAAATCATTTAGAATTCTCTTTCAGAGCAATTAGTAAAAAGCTAAAAGCCTCAAATGGTTCTTTGTGGTGGTTTCATAATTATTATTTTAAACCAGAAAATATCACCTTAAAGCAGAAAACCATCCCATGCAACTGAAAGTATCAGTGAGCATTCTGGGTATCTGATGGATAGAGAAAAGGTGACCTTTTCCAGATCTATGCATTCCATATAACAATCTTTTCCTGCCTCCCAAAGAACACACTGGGGAGGAAATCATTCACTATTCTTGTTTATATGAGATGTTATAGTATGAATTAAATGTAATTTAGTGAGACAATAAAATCTTCTCAAGTACTGATATTCAACACAGTATTGTTGTGTTTGGGGTGGATTTGGGGATGATTAAATGAGTAAATCACACAGATCTGAAACATTTTTTCACCTCCTTAGATGGCATCTTGATCATGCATGCACTGTGAACACCAAAAGCCTATAGGTCAGACCTGGAATTATAGCTAAAACTCAGCTCCTGAGGTACATAGACTGTTTATATCGATGAAAATTTATGATCTCTATACCCTAAATCCCTGGCCTCTCTTTTACATTGACTCCTTTACTATTTGCTGCTTTATTTTATGGTGATCCCTTGCCCTCTATAAATATATCACAGTTATTTAACCCTAGATCCCAACCATAGTTTTCACTATTTCAGGAGGGATCTATTTTTTACATAGTCTGCTACTGGGGGTTTTATAATCCTGTACATTAGCAGCTATTATTTCACTGAAGTTAAAAAATTTCAGCTATTTTCATCTTGTCATTTAACTTGGTGCTATTTGGTATTACAGCCAGGAACAGAAAACTGCTGTTTTTCTAAGATTATATTGAGGTAAAAGTCTTCTTTAATCTCCTGCAGTGATTGAGTTATTTTCTATTAAATATTTCTCCATGGAAAAATGAATAAATTTAACTGTAATAAATTATAGTTTGGCAGACTTAATTGCCTATTGTTATTTTTTAAAAAATCAGCTTTATAAAAATCTGACCTAATCCTAGAAACATGCCATGGAGTAATTAAAGTTTTCTGTGGGGATAGACTGCAATAATTATCTTGTTTTGACTGAGCTTCTTATTATTTTAGCCTGAAAAATAAAACTGAAAAACAGGAAAGGAATATAGATTTGGAAAACCTATTGTCTGATGTTAAAATTGTTAAGAAAATATGAGTCAGTATTATGCAAATTCTGACCTAATCCCAGCAACATATTGGTAGGTAATTGTATTTTTTCTTTAAAAGGGGACAGACCCTACAATAATTATGCCTTGTTAGTGTCCACATTGCTATATTTTTGATTTATGTATTTTTGTGGGAGCTGACAGATAAGCAAGAAAAATTGACATATTATAAACTAATAAAAATAAATAATATCTGAATCTGCCTAGCAGCAGTGCACATTGGGAAGCTAAATCAATGCATTAATCACACAAATTTTGAGTAAAGTATAGTTTGTGCTAAATGAAAAAAAGTGACCTAAACCAAGCACAGCTAAATATTGAAATCTTAGCACTACTTCTATTTGGACCTACTTTCATTCCTGAGGTCAAACAATGTAAGAATTAGACCAATACTATTTTTCTGATTATCCTCTGCAATATTCCAGGACAGATTTGTGCTCTGCTCATCTTTCTTATGATTTTAATAACCTTCCACCTGTTAGAGCTCCCTTGTTCCCCAAGGAAGGAAAGAATCACCTTTGAAAGAAAAATTTGGTCAGCACGTCTCTCTCTCTCTTTCTGCTTTAGCACAGCATTTATTTTAGGGCCCTTGTTTACTAAAATGTTCTTGCTTTTCTGTGTAAGAGCAATGCCTGTTAAGTGCCAGAATGAAAAAAAAATGCAATTTTAGTATCCAGTGACTGCTAGTTCTGGGAGTTCTGCTCTAGTGCATCAGTGTTGTGGACAAATTGACAATGTAAATATTACAGAATGAGCTTAGGGTTGGGCAGGATCTAAAAATTGATATTGTCTAATGCAGCCAGCAGAAAACTGATGAACTATGACTGCCATATCTTGCTTCATGTTTCTGCCCATATATTCTCATTGCCCTGACATGTGTGGATTGGCTGGGCCAAATCCAGAAGTGGTATAATTAACACTGAAGTTAGCAACGTGGCTCTGTTTTTTTCTCAGTGATTGTGATTTGAATATAAAGAAAATATCAAACTAGCAGGAACAAAGGATATTCAGAGCTTATTGTCTTCTCCCGTGCAGTCTGCAAATGCCACTGTATGTCATTCTGGTTTGGCATTTCCAGGGTAACCCCTTCCTTTAAGGGCTTTAAATCAAGGATTGCACAATCTTGTTGCAGAAAAGGGAAACAGGGTTTAAAAAAACAGCTCAGCTCTAAGACAATTCCCTCTGCAGCTTCTAAGCCCCCAGGTAATCTTCATTCCCCTTATGCTCACAGGCTGCATCCCTGCTCCCCTTACTGGGACTGGGAATGTTCTGCACAGGGTGTCCAGCACTTTGTGGCTGCCCACTACAAAATGTGGGCACTTTGTAGCCCACACATGAGCCCAGGCTCCTCAAAATCTTTCAGCAGGTGACACGCTCCAAGAAGACCAACACTGACTTCTGTTGGAAAGAGATAGACTTGTCCTGAGGGCTGCTTTGTGCCTGCTGTTGCCATGCATTTTTATTTATTGGGTCCTTCCAATGAAAGAACTAAGGAATATCAAATGGCACTTCAAAGTAATGGGTTCAAAAGAAAAGATTAAAAAAAAAATACAAAATATATAAATAAAGGAAGGAGGTTTTCACAAAAAAGCATTTGGCACCATCCATGAGTCAGGTTACAAAAGTGAAACCCATCCAGCTGGCCCTCAATATGGGTAGCAAGCAAAGAGTGCTCAAAATTTGTTAGTTCAAAAGGTAACTTGACAAATTCCTGCATAAAAAAGCCTATCAAACGCTGTTAAAAACAAACAAACAAACAAAAAAACCCCAACAACCTAAAAAAACAAACAAAAAACACACAAAGAAAAAACAAAAAATAACAACCAAAAAACACACAAACCTGTAGGTGCAGATACAAGTTATACAAACATATAATCATTAAGATTTAGATATATTATTTGTACCTAAATGCACATTTAGGAAAAGCAAATTACCTCAGTATGGCATGGGGTTAGAAACACAGGAAGATGTTTCAAATCCTTCTTTGAATTAGGTATTTCCACTGGTTGATTTAGCTGCCTGGCCTCATCAGCCTATTGGGTATATGAACCCCAAACATAAACTTCTAGCTCTCACAGAAATGCTCCATGCATGAAGCTCAGCATTAAGGACTACATTTCTCTTTCGGGCTGTCTCTAAGATCATGGGGTAATGATCAATTCCACCATGTTACTAAATGGGCATCCTGCTTCAGGATCTTTCATCACTTACACTGCACTGTAAACCAGGGAGTATTAGGTCTTAGGTATTAGGTATTAGGTATTAGAATTGTTCCCAAAATGTCCAATACAAAAATGCTTTTCATCTGTATTTCTACAAAGAACAGCTAAAATAATATAATCTATCTCATTTATATCTCAGAAGAATATACTAAGTAAAGTCACCTAGTACCTCCATCCAAATTATACAACCTCTACCTATAGAATCACAATTATCTGGATTTTTTCCAGCACTTCATCATATGGCACAACCAGTGCCAAGACCAGTTTCTTCCAAGACAAGGGAGACAATAGCATCCATGTCAGCTAATCAGGAGTCTCAGTGGGGAAGCTTGGAAGAGGCACCTACAAGGGAGCCCAATCTGGAACCTTGTTGGCTTCCCTGCTGTTGAACTGGATACTTGTGGGTCTGGTGAAAAGGGTGTGGGGAATCAAATCACCCTCTTCATCCAGTTTGGTACCACAAGTAGAGAAGAAGCAAGAGCTGTGGTCTCCCCAGTGAATATGGAATTTGGACCCTGAGACCAGTGGGAAAAGGACAAAAGAGCAGGAACTGCTGAAGGACAGTCCTGACAGATGACCCAGTACCTGTGAGAAGAGGTGTTGGAGAAATTAATTTTAAGCAAGGGTAACAGCTTTAACAGCTGGTTTTACCAAGTGGAATGAAGCACTTCCCACATAGCCCTCAGAGTAAAGGTTAACACAGATTTGTACATTTCATTATCATGCATTTTAACCTTGGTAAACTGACATCAACTACTTTTTGTGATGAACTGCTAACCAGTTAACTCTGGAACATCTGAAAGAGCTTTCTGTTCCAAATACATAAAAAATAACAGCCATTCTACATGGGTGATGGGGCTGTTATTTCAGTGTTTTGGAGCATGTGGTGAGTAAAAATGTGTAGAGTGGCAGGCTACAGAAATGATCTGAAACAATCAGACACATTTCTGATCCAAGATATCAGCAAACTCCACGTTACCTATCTGAATTCATGAAAATGTCTCCACCAAGTCGTGGACCATTATAACCCAATGCTTCTGTAAAGCAAAGATATTGCAAAACAGGTATAAATATCTCTATTGACTATTAAAAGTGCAGCATTTTGACCTACGTAATCTGAGACATTTTTGTGATGGGGCTGTTTATAGCAAAACCCTAAGTTTAGTTATAACAGCAGCTGACTTGTTGTCTGGAAACTCTATTCCCTGAAAGGCAGCATTACAATTAAAGAGTGAAGAGTATTTCAGCTGACATAGCATTCCTGCTATAGGCACAGTCAATCAAGGGAAAGGCCAAAGCAACAGTCAGATAAAAGACTAATAAAGCTACGAATGACAATAAAAGTCCACTGAAAGCTTTACTAGTCTGGCGAAAACCTAGCTTGGAACATAAAACAACCTTTGCGCAGAGTAACCCCTAGACATCTCACCACTGTTTGCAATGGATGTCACACTGTGCTGGTGAGGGCCCTGAAAAACATTCAAGGACCAAAAATTCAAGGACCAACCAGGCATGAGACCAAACAGACTGGCACACTCAGTAAGTTGTTTTATTGAATATTCTATGATTGAAGTTGGACCCCCCTGAGCTCCCCAGAAACTGCAATTTCTTAGCTGCCATTTTTTGTCTTTGGACCTCAAATTGCTTTTAAAAAATTTTATATTTTCTAGGAGGAGTAGCTGAGGCATAGAGGGCTGCTGTAACATATCTTTCTGAATTTCTCTTAATAACTTAACCCTCAGACCATAGGAAAATGTTATGCGGTGTAAGAAAATTAATATATATACCTTGTTAACGTATTTCTTAATATCTCATAAGCTTAAGCTTCACATTCTTACGGTCAGGACATTGACATGTTGGTAGATTTGTGTAAGCAAAATAGATATCCTGCTTTCTTGTTAATCATGGGTGTATATTTTTTTAAGAAAAACATTATATGACATACTAAATTTCACATATTTCCTTATAGTAGGAATGCACTCATGACCCAAAGCCATCTTTTGAATAACTGGTACACAGTACCGTGTCATCCTACCACCTAGATGTGTGGGTTTAGTAATTATTAGAAGTTTCTGCAAGATTAATACTCTATTGAGTTGAATGGTTTTTGTGTTATGAGAAGTAGTCCCAATAGAATGAACACTGTCATGATGAACAGTATTTGGATGAAAGAGAACAAGTGAATGTGAAGAGTTGAATGAATGATGGCAATATCAGAGCTGGATTTTTTTTCAGAGTAGACCTTATATTTCTTTGCTGCTTCACAACAAAATAATACATTAAGGAAAAAATGTTTCATACTGAAAAAATATGCAGAAAAATATGGAGAAAGTATTTAGCAGTAAGCAATATAAGTGAACATTTATACTATAGCATACATTTCTCTTTCAAACAGTTACTTTGTGACATGAAAAATAATTATAACAAAACACTCTATTTTTAAGGTCTAGATGTGCTTTCATTTATAACAGAAATTGCTGCATAGTTATATGAGACTTCTATCTAAGACAGTTGATGATACATAACCAACTCAGATACTTATCCTTCATCTTCAAAAGCCGTCCTCACTGTAAGAGGTGTTCTTGGTTTCAAACTCCAATGTAATGTCTTCAAAACCTATTTCTAGGACACTTGTCTCTAGAGTATCTTGACAACCCGATATGAGATCCAACAATGACAGGTAATGCTGTGTTTAAGGCCTGGTCCCTATTTTCAAGTACATTTTTGGGTATGAGAAAAGTAAGATTTCAGTCTTGCTAAAAATAACTTTATATTATTTAATACATAAAACACTGGACCTTTTGTACAATCATCAAAACTGAAAAAAAAATTAAAAATTAAGATAAGTAATGAACTTAAATTTTGTGTGTAGACATGAGAAAATACCTTTATGTCCATTTCAGAAGACAGACTTCTACTAGCCTGGCTCACAGAACATGAAAATATGATAAAAATTATAAGCCCAGGGCTTCATGGTGACCTCACCCAGAGGAGATAAAACATCACTCTCCTGCCTCCCAATATACTATCTTCCAGTATAGTGTATCTCCCAATATACTATACTTCCAGGATATGGGATAGTCTCAGGACAAAGGGGATAGAAGGAACACAGAGGGCCATTTGGCTTATACTCATGGACATGCAAATACACACTGCCTAAATCTGGACCATGTCACAGCAGAGTACAAACTTTCTGCACCAAATGGCAAATGGCAAGAGGGTGATGTAGCCAGATAGTTCGGGAACTATTTATAAATGGATAAAAGAGTAGGAGACCCATGCTAATACATTAAAGTAGCAAGGGCTACTGTGCAAAAGCACAGTTCATGTGCCAAATACGCACATGCTCAGTGACACTGAAGCATTCTCTAACTATATCCACCCACTCAGAGCTAATGAAAACTTGCCTTCTTTGCAAAAATAATTCACATTATCAATTGCTCCAAAAAGCCATAATGTGTGAGATTTCACCAGATTTCTTTCCCACCCAATGATCCCTCCTCCAGCAGCATCATAATAGGGCTGGTACCCTGACACAGCCCCACTTTCCACATTGTGTAGCACATGCCCTTAGTTTCATCTGACCCTGCTCTTGACTGCCAGTACAACCTCACTTTTTTTTTTCAGATATTCTGCCCTAAAATAATCACCCCATAAAAAATACAAACACAATGCACCTAGTAAAAACATAGTAGGATGTACAAATATGGTCAACTTACTCTAGTGTGAGACAACTATGGCCACAGTCCAGCCTCAACCACTTGATCTGGGGGCTGGAGATTGCTCCCTGGTGCAATGTCTGTGTTTCCTTGCTTAGTATTATAGAAGTACCCAAGGAAACCAGGGCATGAAATGTGTGTCAGACAGTCTTTAAATCCTTGCTCCACAGGGCAAATTGGCTCTAGGCATAGATCCTTGGGCCACTTTATGGCTTACTTTAGTCCTATTATACCTGTACAAAAGATTCAGTGGCTAGAAGACAGCTCCTGAGAAGCAGCTTACCAGTTCTCAGGCAAATTCTGTATCCTGCATCTTGACCTTCAGCTTAATGCTCCCATTAAAGTGCCACTTACAGAAGCAGATCTGGCCCTCAATATTGTACTATTATGCTAAAGAATTGAGATTATACAGCCCACCGGGCACTATGTAAATGAACAGAAGAGAGGGGCATTTCCCAAAGCATTTGCAAACTAAGTAATAAACTCAGTCCTCTAAAAGAAACAGAAGAACACATAAAGATGAATGAAGTCAGAGAGGCTACACAGCAAACAAGAGGTTGAGCTCAGGTAAATACCCAAGGCTATTGTCACCCATTTTTTCTTAATGTCAGTTAATTATATTTTACAAATTCTACATCTGTGTGAAAAACAGTAACATGGCTAACATAATTTGAAGTGGTGGAGTTGCCATCCTCAGAGATATGTAAAAGTGGTTTGGACATAATTCTAGGCAACTAGCTGCAGGTAGCCCTGCTTGATCAGGGGAGTTGGACCAATTGACCTCTGGAGGTCCCTTCCAACCTAAAGTGTATTGTGCATCTGTGAACATGAATAACTCATTTTATCTTTGAAAATTAGTACTTTTGTCCACAATTAAGCTAGCAAACCTGGGTACAAACCTCCATATTTTTACTCTCTAAGTTACATATTCATACATGCATACTTATATAGTGTATTTTTATGTATTGAGTAATTGCAATAAAATAACTTAGCAATTCTCTTAGCACGCACTCCATTTTTATATTTAATAATACTGCAAGCAAGGGAAACATCTGACTTTGGAATTATATCTACACAAAGCAGTTACTTTTGGCTTCCAAATATGATAGGATCATATAAAACATCTGCAAGTCATTGGTTTGAGCCCAGATTAGAAGGAAAATGTTCTAGGATATTATGCATATGTACAATTCATTAGGCCTTAACTCCAATTTAAGCAGCATGCAGTCCATGTACCTTGGCTTATAAAGAGTACCCTTAATGCACAAACAAGGTGAACACTGTTCAGACTAATTCCTGTAGAACTTGCCTCAGATGGCACCTGCTCAGCACTACACATTCTGAAAACATTATTCCAAATGCTTTCAAATGCACCCTTTTAAGATGCAGGTGTTTTCAAGTTATGTATAAATTCCTCAGAAGATCAATTAAATTCTCAAGAGACTTTATGCAGCTTGTTAGATTTGGGGAAAGGAAGGCAGAGGGGGGTTTAATAGAAAGAATCTGGAGAGAGTCTAATATTCTTTGACACAATTAATTAGTGCTTAGTCTCTGTGTAAAAGGGAATTTCATTTCTAATTTTTTTTTAAATGTCAGAATAGCTTTTAATATTTCTTAACATATTAAAATACGAAATAGCTGCATCTAAAGGGAGATCTCTATTACCTTTACTTCTTTCTTTTGATTGTGGCTGCTAGAGAAAACCTGAGTGATGAAATGAACACAAATCTTTCAACAAGAAAAAGGAGACATGAGCTCTTTAAAAAATAAAAAACACTACTTTTTTTGTTTTTTAAAAGAAGAGAGAGATACTAAGCTCCTATACAAAACCAAACTGCAGTTAGTCAGATTTCACAGGAAGACCAACACGGTTGTGAACAACCCCTACCCAATATACGATGCCATGTTTATCATGTTGGAGCATCCACTACCCTGTGCTGTCATGACACTGAAGAAGGACATAGCTAGGACATGACACACTCTATCACCCACCTACATTACCAGGAGCTTTGAGGTAGTCAACCAGACAAGAAATTTTCTTTCTTTTGAGCACTCCATCCCAAATATTGGAAACAAGCACTGTTCAACAGCAATTCAACACCAATTACTGTTGGGTTTTTATATATAACTTATTAAGGTAAATTTACCACACCAAGAGATAGGATGTATTTATGCATATCTATTTTTAAGCAGTCAGGTTGCCTGAATAGTAATAAAAAATACACTTTAGGGTACCATGTATTTTGTCAAATACCTAAAGATATATGAAGGACCAAGAAGCTGAAGGAGAATCCTATTACATACCCAGGATGCTCACTGTTCAACTTTGTCTGTCATTTCCCTCCCTATTTTTTCAAGTTATTTGGCTGATTCAATTGTGTAGACTTAACAGAGTGTTAGAAATTTTTAAGTTGTGAAGCTCATAAAAGATTTATGAAAAACATCTGTATCGGAAGAAGACTGTAGAGTCAGCGTTAGAAAATAATTTTTAAAAAGCAGTACTAATTTGAGGTGTCCTATTGGTTTTACCTAGCACAACTAGGCAACCAACACAATTATTTTTAAAATCAGCTTGGTATTGTTCTCCCTCTTACACAGGCAGAAACATGCCAGGAAGATGAGAAACCTGTTACTGACTATTGGGGACATGGAAGAAAACTGAAGGTTCTCATTAGGAAAGAAAACTGAGGTCATATGGGACATGAAGAGAAATCGAGATGTTTAAAATATGTGTACAAATCCACTTAATTACATCTACTGTTCATGGAAAATTTTGTTCAAATGTACTCATTAATTCTAGACATTGGAAATAAATGTATTGTCTCTTACTTTTGTTTAGGAAAGTGAACTTCAAAACAGCTGAAAGAATTTTTATAGCTAGTTTTACTATGATATACCTACTTACACCATTACATGAACAGTCAAATTAAAACCTTTAGGAAAAATTGCAGCATTACAGGTTTCTTTGTATAATTAATGGTGTCAAAATCTGATCAAAACCATAAAATGGACAGTACTTGTGAAACCTCAAATGGCTGGAATAGTTGCATAAATACTGGGAATATCAGAATGAGACTTTCTTGTAAGCACATCTAATAGCTTTGACACATGAGTTCTCATGCCACACTAGCCCAGGGACAAAAGACAAACAAGTTCAAATACATATTCAAGTGAATTTTTAATTGCAACCTAAAAAGTCAACAAAGCTTCAAGTTATCTTTTTTTCTCTATTTACAGAATTACTCACAGTTCACTTTGGAAAGGCAAACATGTGGATGGCTACCTAAATCCATGTTGTCCTTTCCATACTACTTGGTGTTGTGCAGATCAAAGGGAGAGTTAGGATTTTCATACAGGGAGAGAGGAACTTCTGGTGCAAACTTATGTGGATGGAGAAATTATGGAGTATAATGAGAAAGGAGCCCACTGTCAAACCAGGCTTAGGAGGCTCCACTCCTGGGTGATGAACTGAGGGAGGAAGTGTGGGGAAGAAACAAACAGGCTTAATGGGAAGTTCAGGGAATAATTTAGCTAAACTGCTTCCAGGAAATAGTGTTGTTATTTCTAAGGTGATTACTATTAAGTAACAATATTTTTTTTGCATCCTGCCTAAATATAAGTCTAAAAGCTTACATTATTGGTGTGTGTAGCAGTCTGAATGGGAAACATGCCATCACCTTTAAAATGAAATCTTAATGCACTCTTACTTAAAAGTTTAATGTAATAGCAGGAAAAAAAGAGAAGTCAGAAAATGGTTGTGTTCCTTTCCAGAGTGTACACCTAGCCCTGAGTCCTCCAAAGACTATGACACACCAAGGTTTTTCTTTCTTATGTGACCCAAAGTATTCAAATTGTCTCCAACCCATCACTGTCCATCACTAGTCTGACAACAACTCTGAAGACACTTATCTGAAAAGGACATCTTGCAGCAATTAAATGTAGAGAGTAGAGAGCTCTGATCTAGACAATAAACACCCTTTTCAACACCATGCCAGCTCTCCCAGCTAGGAATAAGCCTAACCAAAGCATTACTGGAATGATGCTGGTAGTCAGCAAAGCTGCCTGAGACTTTTGTCAGTGCTGCCAGAATATGTTCAGTTGAATTGGTGTCATCAATAGAATTTTTTTTTTCCTTCCAAACTTTCCCATGTGTAAACAAGGCTTAAGATGCAAAGAGATCCCAAGAACATTAATTTCACACTGCAGTGACACTATAAGGGAAAATAAAAATGAAAACAATCTAACAGGAATGGTTTCATCTAATTGGACTGTGCAAAAACAATTACAGAAAAGTAATTGCCTGATTGTTTAAAAGGATTGCTAATGGGCAGAGTTAAGATTATCTGAGTGCATTAGTTGTGTCCTTCTGGGCCTTAGATTTCTATTAAGATTTGCCTTGAATCTGAATTTCGAGAATTTATTCTTTCTCTTTCTAGAGAAATTGTAGTATTCCTGTAATGCATTTCACCTTAGCTTGCTAATGCACCCTCTCCACTCTGGTTCCATTTTTATGTAGATTTAATCTAGGAATATAAACAAGAGATTTTTTTTTCCCTAGTTATATTTGAAAGATTTATGTATGCAGATTCCATTAAATACACATTCTGTTTATCACACACATCCCACTGTGTACAAATCGATGAATAAAACTGTGGTTATACAATAACAGAGATACCTTAACATCCAGAATAACTGGAATAACTGTTTATTTTAACTCTAAACCTTAAGTCTGGAGCTGGATCTCTCTGTCCTGGAAATCTCTCTGTCCTGCAAATCTGGTATAATTGTTCATCAAGATCCCTAAAGATCAGATCTTGAATCAGATACTATATTTTAGATTATCTAAGACTTTTCTTTTTCTTTTTTTCTTTTTTTCTTTTTTTTTTTTTTTTAAGGAGGAAGTAGAAAGGAAGCCTAGCTGCGTGCTTAAATCTGATCTATTTCTACCTTTTTTATTACACATCTATTTTTTACTTTATCCTGACTTTTTATGTATAAATACACAGACTGTTAAGCAAAAGTTACTTTTTCTTACTTTTTCATAGATATATGCTCCCCCTGCAAATGCAGGCTGAATTTCAGACATCACTGCCTTATAGGATAGGTGATGTGAAAAAAAAATTCCACATATAATTTATGATCAGTTGGTCATAATAGGTTACATCACATGTGGAAATAGTATCAAACTTTGGGAGCATTGTAACAGAAGAGTGCCCTTGTAAAGCTGCACACATCTTTCAGATCAGATACCAGACATCGCTTGGGACAGTGCTTATGTTTATCATCTGTTTTTTCACAAAAAACCTCAGAGGAATTATAAATTATAAATTAATATTATAAAATTACATACTCAATCAGAGAATTTTCTCTGCCTTTGTGACCAGTAATGCTTTTCTCAGAATAGATTTTAGTTCCAAAACATGATGCATTTCCATGGTTCCAGAATTTTATTTTCTAGGCAGGAAAAGGGATAATTGTTACCTATTCATCTAATTGATTTTAAATTACTCTTGACTGTTTTTCAAACATCTCCAAGAGATGTTACATGACAAGCTACAAAGCAACAGCAATCATTTTAGCAATAAATAAAAAAACTTTGGTATTCAATTAACATACACAGCCACTGAAGTAACATAATAATACAAAACCCTCAAATCTGTTTACCTCTTTTCAAAGACTAATTTACTTCCAGTGTCCTAATTATTTCTTTAAATTGGTAATTTATAACTCATTATTGTACTGATTAATGTGAATGAGCATATATACAGATTACATATATGCACATATATATGCTAGGCAGGCACAGTAACAAATATTACTGCATTACTTCAAAAGAATATACGTATGATGTGTGCATGCATATATCTATAATATGACAGATTCAGTCATGTGCTTGATGGTTAATCATTGCATATACAGATAGGAAAAAAAAAAAAGTTATTTTGCCTTGTATCTTTAGACCTGAAACATACATGAAGGATTTTCTGAAACTGTAGCAACACATTTGAACTTTTTCGATTTTAATTTTACCAATTTATATATACAGATGGTGTGGGCATTTCAACAGGTGTTCAGCCTATGCACTTACAGTCCTTCAAATATCATACTTCAACATAATAGTAATGCACTTCTCATCTCTTTGGTGAAATTTTATTCCTCCAAAGTACCTGGGAACAAAAAAAATTCCCAAAAATGCAGTAGGACTCATGCTATGGCAACAGTTTCTCACATATCAGGGGGAAGGGATGAAATAAGGTGAAAGAAGAAACAAAATGGTGAGTTAAGAAGCCCTCCAGAGATCTCCTTTTGTACCATTTGTTTGCCTACCCTTTCAAAAGAAAGACCTCAATTTAAGCATTAATGTTGATTCCAAATACAAAAATATCCACAAAGAAAATTTGCCCAGTCATTCTTTTTATCTTTTTCAATTCAAGACACAAGCCTGGAAGATGATTTCTATCCAGGGAATGCTTTTACAGTGATGGCCTTCTGCTGCAGTGTCATCTGAGCAGTTACTGGGATTTCTGGATTTTACAGGGAATTCAAGGACAGATGGAAGATTCTCTGAAGTCTCAGTATTTTCTGCATTGTTGCAACATTGCAACATTATTTCCTACAATTCCTTTTCTTAGTTCTTTATTTTGATCAAACTTTATTAAATTTGTTTACAGCCCAGAAAACTACAGGGGAATAAGTCTTGATGTAGATCATAACATTTTTGTGGACACATTTAAAATCATTTAGTATATTTTTTTCTATTAAGAGACACTTAAAATGAGAATACAGCTGCAAATTATTGACAGTTTTTTTAATATAAAACTTTTTTGGTAAGCATCCATAGTGGAACACAATGTCTAATTTTCTCTAACACAGGCTTGTTTTGGTATAGAAATGTTTTCACTGGTAAAAACAGGAAAAAGTTTTCAACATCAGCAGAGCTACCTGGATGTAAATCATATATTGAATCAATAGTGCATGTGTTTGTTTTCAGAGTGCAGGTAATTTTAGTGCAGAAATATATGAGTAAGTGAAAAGTACAGGATTTTTCTTTTTTAATGTTTCTCAGCAATCAGTTTAGTTACAGATTATAACAATCTGATAAGCAGGCTTTTCACTGCCCCAGAGTATGTCTCTGCCAGTAAATGTCATTAGCCAGTGCATATATTGTTTATTCTTCTCATCCTGCAAATTGTATCAGGGAAGACTATAAGCAATCATATGAAAACCTTCAGATTTGTCTCAATCAAAATATTTTCAATCTAGATACATTTTAATCGGACAAAATTGTTACTCCTTATATATCTCTGCAGTCACAGAAGGCAAAGAGATGACAAGGCAGACCACATTTTCTCAGTTTCTTGAAACCAGAATTGCCAGCTGGATCATTTCTACCAAATCACCTCTGATGGCTAAGATTCATCAGTTTTTACATTGCATCTGTTGAAATATGCAGTTTCATACATCTTTTTGTAGGAAATGTACTGAAATCTGAAACTACACAAACTGGTTTGGCCCTGCTATCATCAGATTGCTTAAAAAGATGGATCTGTTTTGAAGGAAAACACCATTAGAGAATGATTTCAGTTCTCAGCCTCACCTGGCGTTGCACTGTAATTCTCAAAATTAAATGAGATACATACTATGAGTAGGACAGCAGTATTGAAGACATGATAAAACTGTGAGCAATCCTCTCTTATCCTTGTAAACTGTTTACTCTCTCATGCCCGATTTACTTGAAACTGAAACAAGTATTTGCTTTTGAAGCAAAAGGAAAATGCTCTGCTATGGCCAGCTTTTTTTTTTTCCCAGTAAACCACCTGAACAATAAATAATGCAGTACTAATATCTACTATTTTTAAAATATTATTATAAATAACTTTTTTCTGAATACCCATGCAGAGACAATGGAGAAAAAGGGAAAATAATCCTTAAATGTAATATATAAAGAAAGGTCATGCAAAAATAGTAAGATAGTATTTTTTCCTTTTCTATGATGAAAGGATGAGGTAAAGGAAGAATATAAAGAATTATTTAGGGATCATGGACTGCCTTGCCAAATCAAGAATAAAATCTTCCATGCAAAGAGATTTCCTCTGTGCAAGTAAATAATAAAACAGAAATTTACTAACATCCTACTGAAACACCAGGAAAGAGTTCTATAAAAAATCCATAAATACATATTAAAAAATATGAAGAGATGCCAGGCAAGACCATTAAAATTGTTCATAAGCAATTCACTGCTGAATAAAATTTCTGGAGAGTTTGATGTGTCCCTTTTAATTCACTCCCAAAGTTACTCACAGTTTTTTTTGTTCCCGAAGTCATATTTTAATACCATGTTCCCCAGCTGATAAGGCAGAAAGCTCACTACATAATATTAAAGGGTGAGCCTGAATTGCGGCACTGAGTTATATTGCCTCTGTATATCAATTAAGGTCCCTCTGTATTATGTACCATATTAAATCTTGTTCATCTTTCAACAAACTAATAGCTAAATTGCCTGAGGAACAGCTTAGCTTGATGTTCTTTCTGCACTTACCTCTCCACAGGTTGTCAAAAGATTTTTGGATATGAAGCTGTTGTTCCTTCCAGCACAGTCTATAGGGCAAAATGAAAACTGTAACCTTCATGTTGGCTTTTTGATGATTCAATGACTAGACAATTTTTAATCTGAAAGCAGGAAAAGCTGAAGTTCTATTTGCCTGAAACAGAAGTGAAAACAGAGGATTTTTATATTATGAATTGGATTCCATTAACAGTTTAATGAGCTTTTAGAGAGTGGCTAAAGTGGTAACAGAAAGTCTTCCTCTGTGTCAGACAGGAGATCTGTCTTGCAGATGTGTAAGATTAAAACTCTGTCCAGAGAAGACAATCATAAAATTGTAGTAAAACTATGTGAGTTTGAACCATTTTAGGTAATGAAATCCTACAGATGAGGTGGATAGACCCCCATCTTAAGTTTTATATTTCTTATTGTATAGCTTCTTTCTTCAAAATCATTGCATCCTGATGACCATTTGGGACACCTATGTCTAAATGCTAATTTAGACACAGGTTAATTACAACTGAAAAAGGAACAATGAAAATGTATTGCAATGGTCAGTACAACTCTATACATTCATACTCTTCAATACATTGCCTGCTGCATGACTTAATCTTCCACACACTGGGGGGTTGGGCTAGATGACTTTCTATGGTTCTATGAAAGAACCAGGACACTGGTTGGTGTGACATGGAAAGGGTGACATGGAAAAGAGCAAGGCCCACACAGAGGTGTTTTAGTTCTTTATGCTGTCACATCTTCATCCTTTTGTATTCTAGCCATTAATTTTACAATTCAAGCCCTAACAGTGAACTCTTCATATAACATATGGTCTTCACAATAAGGCAGTGTTGCTCTTAAGACAGTGGCACACTCATATATGTTTCAGCACAGACAGATTATGATTGCTTCCGTTCTCCCTTTTTCTTCATCCTTATCCTCATAAACATAATCTGGTTTGCTGAGCTATCAGGAAATGCAAACCTTGTAAATTTTGATACAGAAGAATCTTCTGGAGTAATAGGTCATTTCAAATTGGTTAGCACAAAAGGAATAGTGGCCTCTTCTTAATTACAAGCAGATTTAAAAATTTATATTAAGCATTATCTACAGATCAAGATGTCTCATTGTCATAATATTGTGTTCTTTAAAATGTCCTAACCTTTAAATAATAAGCATTCTGAAAAAGTATCTTAGAAAAGTGTTGACTGCAGATGGATTTTTCTGCACCACAGAGTCCCCATGATTTTGAAGCACATGACTTTTTAATTATTTTCACCTCAGTGCTATAGTAGGGAAGTTCATTTTGATGGAGAAAGCAAGTAGGCTTCATTCTGATGTTTTGCAAATGCATCGTTTCATCTTTGCCTGTTTGAAAGCATTAAAAAAAAAACCTTCTGTTTCTAGCACAAACTGTTCACCCATTTCAGTTCCTAAGTACTTGTGATCCTTATAAAATTCATTTGATTTAATATTCATGGAAAAATTCACTTAGCTCTAATTTTCTCAAGTAACAGATACAGTCAAGAGCTAACTCTCCATCAAACACATCATCTTTTCTTAGTGTCCCAAGATGGGTCATAATCTCCTTGAAAACACTTGCTATTCAGATTTGTTTGATGAATAGGTCTTGTTCAAGAATTCAATTTTCTAACTTATAACCTTAGTCTTGATGGGGACTACGTAATCAAAGTTGCTCATTTTGCAGCCATGACAGCATGAGCTTTTTCACAGCTTGGCTAGAGTAGAAAGATTTTTATAATAAGGCTCTGGTAGACAGCAGTGTACCGGATATTAGACTTGTCCCAGAGGGTCCATTCTCCTATAGCTCTGAATGCATAATGGCAGAAGAAGGATATAGCCCCTTGATCTTTAGCCTAGAAAAAATAAGAAATCAATTATGTTCTGCTATTAATTACATTTAATGGTTACAAAACTCACATGTAGGCATCCTTACAAAGAAATAAAGTTAAGGGCCAAGGAGCCAACATATGACTGAACAGGGCACCAGCTTTTGAATTAGTATGCATAAAGCTGACAGAGCTCTCTTGCATGCTCAATAAGTGCAGTTCAACACCACTCAAGATCTTAAGAAAGCTTCTCCTGTTCCGATTTTTCTTTTCTTTTCATATTGAGACTGTGTACAACTAGTGAGGAATCTGAGGCTTAGAAAGTAGATTTGATTAATCCACTTATAGTATATTATTTTTAAAGGACTGAATATTTGCTAAAGTAAGTTGAAGTTGAATATTTTTTCATATCTGGCAATACATGTATTTATGCCACATTTTGCTCTAGTCTTCCCTTGTTTCATGTTCATTCAAGTGTTTAAAAATGAAGATCCTAAGATGTCTTTTGGTTTAGCACTAATCGTTCAACCACTTGATGTTCCAAATACCTGTGGTCCTCCTTATAACAATTTTTTTTAATATTGGTAGAATATGTGCATCCAAATATTGCATTCAAATTAATTATTCCAACATTTTAGTGACCATAATTCTTACTCTGAATAGTAGTGTTTAGCATTGAGTAGATTTAAACCAATAATTTTCAGGTAACATTTAATTTGCTGAACTATGTGTGTTCAGATACTCAATTTCTGTGAAGTGAAGTACAGTCAAGTCAACTATGCTTGAACAACAAGTAAATTGGAAACTACATTTATTTTTCCATTCCCAAACATTTTGCTTTTTCAGGGAACACAGTCACCATTCTCTACTGAAAAAGGAGGCTGATTATCAATGCAACTTCAAGGGTGTGTTGTTTTTTTTTACTTTGGGTACAAAACTCATTAAACAAAATATTTCTTCTTGTGTTGCACACTTTTTACAGACCTTTTTCCCTTAGGAAAACAGAAAAAAATAAGAAAAAAAAAACAGCCCAACAACCCACGGTAAATGTAGTGAGTACTTCTTCATTTTTAATATCTTTAAGCAAATAGGAAGCAGGCACAGCAGCCTACTCTGTTCTGTGCTCACTTAGTGCCATTTGCTTTTATGACTGAAGTCCTTATAGATCAGATGGGATATTGATGTAGGAGCTACTTTGTTTTAATCCAAAACCTCTGACAAAGTTCTGTTCCCAACAGCAACCCTGACTGAAACTGTGAATCTGGTACAGGCAATGAGTAGTGCATCTTGAAGTAGAGCAGCTGTGCTGCTAAACTTCCTTACCTTTTAGTGCTCTAGGAGCTGCTTCAAACTTCTGGGACTGAAAATAGGGACAAACCTCCTGGGTCTTGGAGTTAGTCTCCTGGCATCAGAAGAAACCGACTCTTATAGCCATAGAATCACATAATGGTTTGGATTGGAAAGGATCTTAAAGATCATCCAGTTCCAACACCCTGCCATGGGCAGGGACACCTTCCATTAGGTCATGTTGCTCAAAAGCCCATCCAACCTGGTCCTGAACACTTCCAGGGAGGGAGCATCCATAACTTCTCTCACTAACTTGTACCAGGGTCTCATCAGCCTTATGGTAAAGAATTCCTTCTGAACACCTAATCTAAATCTATGCCGTTTCAGCATTGTTACCCCTCCTCCTATCACAACACTTCCTTGTAAAAAATCCCTCTCCAGTTTTCCTGTAGACCCCCTTCAGATACTGGAGTATATAATATCCTTCATAAACTCTTCATATTCTTCTTACATCAGCTGTTTCACACACAATAGCACAGATTGCAAAGGAAGTTAAAACAGAAGTGATTGTTGAGCCAGGCTTAGATCATATAACACAGAATAATGTCTAATGGCTTTTGGTAGTTTAGAGGACAAGATTTGCTTTTAGCGAACCTCTGGTGGTGCTGGTTCCCTACAAACAATCATATATGTAACCAGTGTATATCAAATAAACAATATATTTTGAATAGAATAAGAAAAGATTTAATTCTGATAAAAGCAAAGAAAAATAAAATCCCTCACATTTTTTTATTCTTCCCTTTCCTGGGATTTTGGACTATTACCTCATAGTGACTTTAGGATTTTTCACACTGAATCAGAAAATTTGGCTTTTCTCTTCCAAGAGTAGTGACTCTGACATCTTCTTCAGATGCTGCTTTTGAACCAGGAGAGCATGAATTTGGATGGGCTGGGCTCTGCTGTGAAGTAATTGCAACTTTTCATTGCCACTACAGGGCTCTCACCATAATTGTGTGGTTCATACATTCCAAAGGCATTTAACCCAAGCCATTCTTCATTTAATCCTTAGTTTACCACAGATAGTCCAGTCTAATGATTATATCTGGACTGTAAACCCCACAGTTGCAACCATATTCCAGACATGGCAGAAAGACATCATCCTTTGGCTTGGAGAGGTAACCAGGGGACCCTTGGCCTTTGTGTCAGCTTTCATGGCCCACCTTGAACACAGTCCCTTCACATTTGGGAAGCTAGATATCTGCAAATTCATCTGAGCACCACTGTTTCTGCATGGACAAGCACAAGCACAAAGCACAAAGCACAGACCTTTAACAAGCAGAAATCCAGAGACCTTTTTGCTCCCACATTTTACTTCCATCCAGAGCATTTCTGTGGTCCATCTGTAAGATAAAATGAAATACTGCTAACAGTAAAAGGAGCACACTTTTGTTCCTCAGTAAAATAAGGTGTTTTATTATTTTTATAAAATTACTCCAGGTGCCCTGCTGAGACGCTCATTTTTTAAAATCAAAAGAAACAAGGACCCTATTTGGACCTCATCTTACAGCATCTCAGGCAAGGACAGAACACCAGCTTAGCATTTTGACAATGCTTTAGGATTCATTGCATGAAGACAGTTTGACTGAAAACTTTTTACTTGGGGTTATTTATATAAAAAACCCTCTCATTTTTGTTTTCACAAGTGTACAGTCTGCACCATCAGTAAGGCTCTTTAAAAGCGCTGTTTCTTGAAAATCTGCAGGAAATCTATACCTTTTGATAAGCCACAAAAATGTCATTAAGGAAACCTGAAAAGCATGAGGTTGGGGTACGTACTTCAGGAAGAAGCAAATTTTTAAATGAGAATGAGACTGGAGGGCAATTGATGGTGGGGAATTATTGGGAATGAGAGAGGCTCTGGGATAAAAGACCATAAACCACTTATATTTACCCATTCACTCATATAACCTGTACTAATCCTGATTTACATTTTTTATAAGCTCCGATCATACACAGGAAAATATGGTAAACTTTTTTTTTTTTTTTTTAATTTGGACACTCAGTCTGACAATCCCAAGAAACATGTAAATTTCCACCCTCAGCTAAATACCTAGGGATGTTGAGGGAAGAATTAATTGGAAGCAACTAAAAAAAAGAAAAAAAGGGAAAAAAAAGGAAAGAAAAAAAAGAGTTTCAGTGCCCCAGTGAATAATTTATGGCTGTTTCCTTTTCTACAAAGGGAATGTTGAATGTTTTTGACAATAGCAGGTACATAATTGTTTTATGCTGGGGGCATTTATTGTAGCTCATTCATTATATCATCTTGCTAGTTTTCATGGCATGCATTTATTTGTTCTCTTAGTGGAACAACTTGAATGACAACTAGGAGAAATAGTGAGGGACAGAGTTAGAAATGGCATGCTAAAAAACAGACCAGTTTGACAGACAGCTTGAAAACACCATCAGCACCATCAGAACAGGGAGACTGAAAGGCCTGTGTTCAGTGACCACCTTTTTTGACAAATGTCTTCCCCCCCAGCCCCCCAGAAGTCTTTGGTGATATATTTCAGTTGATCTGGGTCAGAAATGAGACTGTTATACAATAGAAAGCTTAAGACCGCAAAAAATGGGGGGAGAAGTAGAACCACATGAGAAATTCTTGAGAGAAAGTCACATTAGTGAACTTCCTCTAAAGAAATAAGTAACCCAACAAGTCTTCCCCAAACAGTGAGACCATATATCAGACAGAAGTCTGAGGTTTTTGTGACCCTTGTCATCAGGAAAAAATTTCAGTCACATTGAGTAATTTCCCCTCTATTTTTTTCAAGTTGTAAAAACTCAGACTTCTCTGCATTCTTGCCTCCCTGATGTTTCCATCAGAGAAAATATAAAATCATAGAATCATAGAATTAGCTGGGCTGGAAGGGACCTCAGAGATCATCTAGTCCAACCCTTGACCCACCGGAGCAGTTGCTAGACCATGGCACTGAGTGCCACATCCAGTCTTTTTTTAAATGTCTCCAGGGACAGAGAATCTACCACCTCACCGGGCAGTCCATTCCATAGCCTAATCACCCTCTCCGTGAAGAAATTCTTTCTAATATCTAACCTAAACCTCCCCTGGCACAACTTAAGACTGTGTCCTCTTGTCTTGTTGAAGGTCGTCTGTGAAAAGAGTCCAGTTCCCACCTCGCTACAGCCTCCTTTCAGGTAGTTGTAGACAGCAATGAGGTCTCCCCTGAGCCTCCTCTTCTTCAGGCTGAACAGCCCCAGCTCTCTCAGCCTCTCCTCATAGGGCCTGTGCTCGAGTCCCTTCACCAGCCTGGTTGCCCTCCTTTGGACCTGTTCCAGGACCTCTACATCCTTCTTAAACTGAGGGGCCCAGAACTGGACACAGTACTTGAGGTGTGGCCTAACCAGCGCTGAGTACAGGGGAAGAATCACCTCCCTGGACCTGCTGGTGACGCTGTTTCTGATACAGGCCAGGATGCCATTGGCCTTCTTGGCCACCTGGGCACACTGCTGGCTCATGTTCAGTTTCTTGTCAATGCAGACTCCCAGGTCCCTCTCTGCCTGGCTGCTCTCCAGCCACTCTGTCCCCAGCCTGTAGCGCTGCATGGGGTTGTTGTGGCCAAAGTGCAGGACCCGGCACTTGGCCTTGTTGAACCTCATCCCGTTGGAATCGGCCCAGCTCTCTAGTCTGTCCAGGTCCCTCTGCAGAGCCCTCCTGCCTTCCAGTTGGTCCACACTTCCTCCCAGCTTGGTGTCATCTGCGAATTTGCTGATGATGGACTCAATCCCTTCGTCTAAGTCGTCGATAAAGATATTAAACAGAACTGGGCCCAATACTGATCCCTGGGGGACACCACTAGTGACCGGCCGCCAACTGGATGCAGCCATATTTGTATCAAACATAGCAAAGGTTCTTCTAATGGTGAAGTTCTGCCAATAGGTCAATTTTTACAGGTATGAACCAGTGTTGTTCGTCTGTCCTTAATGGTTCTACAGTAACAGTATCAGGTACAGAAATCTTACTAAAGTCTTTGTATTATTTGTTAATAAGGCTATTCCTATTAATACTTTACAGTAAATTTTGCATCTAGTTGTGCTTTCCTATGTATGGACATAAGCATAGATATAGATATAGATCAAAACGTATTTAATCATTACCTTACTACAATAAGAAATTTTTTCTTGGGTTTTAATTTCTAAATGGGCCTTTCAAAACTTGACCTTTACTAAACAATTGAATGAGCTCCTTACGAGCTAGCATAAACACAGGTAACTTTTTAGCATGGCAGACACTATTCTTCTATCTGTACTTGAATAACCATCTTCTCTTGCTTCTGCATCTTTCACCAGTCCTTCCTGTAAAAAGAAATTTTAATGTCTTACACAAGTTAACTCATAAGTTATGTAGGGTTTAAAATTACTATATTTGACACCATAATGGCTGTTTAGCTAATAGTCAGCACTACTGCCTAATTTGAACATGTATCAGGTGAGATTTCAATTATCTTCCATTTCCTCAAGCAAAAGGTCCCTGTGCTTTGGGCTATGAGGAGTTCACACTAGATAGTTGCAACTTTTAATCTGATCCCAGCAAAGAGTTTTCCATGTGCAATTTGGTTTACACTCAAATGTTGTAAAGAAAACAGAAAAACTGGACAATGAGAAAGTCATATTTAGCATGCAAAAATAGAAATGTGATCGAAGCATGAATATATGTGGTGAAAAAGCTCACTCCTTCTAAAGCTATTTCCATATTTGAAGGAAAAAAAGATGACTGAAACACCAAAATCAGTGGAGATTTTTGGCCCCATCAGAGCCTAATTGTTTCTGAGCCAAGTATGTGTGACTATATGCATGTGCAGTCACCTTTCTCATTTTCTCTCCAAAGTATTTCTATGCAGCATCCTCCAGAGAAAAAAGAAATTAGTACAGCTCTCTGTGACTCACCCTTTTTAGTGAGCATGACTGCAGTACTAAAAGGCAAAAAGACCCTGATGCATCTCATGCTATGAATCACAATCATCTGCATTGTAGGAAAGTATCATAAATTATTGTTCTTGTCCCCACATATTCTCTCTCCCTTTTCACCGCTGAGTTATTTCTGCCAATAACATCTAATCCAAAATCCACTGAAATCAAAGAGGTTTCAGTGAGGTTTGTACACTTGATGCAAAATCACAGCAATTTTATTGAGCTTTAAGGCCCATTCTGCTTTTTACTCACACAAAACTATCATGCATTAGGAAGTGTAGTGACATGATGAACAGCAGGAAAAACTAAAAGGACAGAGGTAAAAAAACAAACATGTTAAGGTTCTTAAAGAAATGCTGAATTAATTGAAGTGGTAAGAAACTCACATTGCTCTAGAGAGCTAAAATCAAGGCTTATCTTGGTGTCTGTATAACAGAAAGTTTGCACCATGCCCACAATGCCTGAAACAACAAGACCATACGAATGAGCCTGGTATGTGCCAAGATGCTAACAAAGGTCAAGGTCTTCCTCTTCTAGATGGTGAAGAAGTTGTCACTTTCTGTGTGGTTGAGTACTGGCAGTGTGAATGCTAAAATTCATCCTGAAGAGCAAGATGGAATTATGAATACCTGCTTATATACATACATATATATTTATTTAGTTATTATCAGATATATTTTTTAGAATATCACTGTCTCATCTTTTAATGTCGCTGAGATATTACTTTGATTGCATTTGATTTTCTTGGAATAGAGTTTATATTTTTGCTGACTTTCTTTTAAAGAGACCAACTAGACTAGGAGGAAAAAGGTTTTGAAGTTCAACCCAGTTTTAAACAGACTATAACTCTATTTAGTACCAGAGGCAATTTTACCAACTCAACTG
The DNA here is from genome assembly GCF_003957555.1 of Calypte anna. Classification (NCBI taxonomy): domain Eukaryota; kingdom Metazoa; phylum Chordata; class Aves; order Apodiformes; family Trochilidae; genus Calypte; species Calypte anna. Next base: position 121,768,259 of record NC_044245.1, read on the forward strand.
GAAACATTAATACTTAGAATTTTAAATGTTAGTTCTTTTTGCTGAAACTAAATTTTCTGGTTTGGTTTTTCTATAGTTTGGTTTTTTGGGTTTTTTTTGGTTGGTTGGTTGGTTTTTGTTGGGTTTTTTTGCTTGTTGAATTCTAGGACAGCTGCATAGGTCACAGAAGGAAAGTTCTACTTTCCTGAAGGAAGAATCTAGGATGTTTAGCTCAGAAGGAAATATTTTGACTGATCATGAGTGAAGATGCAGAATAACAATGAACATGTTCTTACAAACTAAACTATAGACAGTGCTACCAATTTCATTGCATATGCATATGCGTGCACACACATATATATACATGTACATATATTCATATAATTTTTTTTAAAAGAACACATTTTTTGAGAAGGAAATCAAAGCATTCTTTTGTTTAAAGACTATATAGTTTTCTTACCCTAAAGGCTACAGTTAGTGCACTGAAATTTAGTTAGATGTCTGGCGTTCTTGCTCATGGATCTAATGCAGTATTTTTTGGATTCCTATTCAAACCATCTGTTTATTTTATTCTAATGTATCATGCCATAATTCCATGTAATTATGGGCACAGTCTTCCAAGACAAACAGCTGACACCTGGAGACACCTAAGGAATAACTCACAAGTTAAGGTTAGATGCCCAACTCTCATTACATTGACATTTAAAGTATATTCTATGAAGTCTGAGTTAAACCAAAAATGCTATTCAGTGGTTCTTGGATTCAGAAATAAACATACAATAGGCTAGACAGAGATTGTCAGCCTGTCATTATAATACTGGCTGTTAACAACCACAATTAAGGAAGACTACATATCAATTATTATTTGTCTGGAACATGAACTTTCCTAAGCATGAAAGGAAGTGATGCAGTCTATATTACTGTCTCCACTCTTCAGCTAATTAGTACTGTTTTTAATGGCTTCATCTGCCCAGGATCAATTGTCTAATGGGGAACAGTTCTCTGTCAGTTAATAAGGTGAGGAACTGTATAATATGATTATGTCTGGCTCCAAAATAGTACTTCAAAAAACACTAAAACAATCATGTGATGGAATAAATAGGCTGATGCAGGACTGCCAGATAATTCTGGAGTGAGCAGAGTGTTCCAAGGGTAGAAATGGCTGATACAAGAATGTGTTGTGCACATCAGGGCAAGAGTAGAACATTGTCTAGAAATGCTGGAAGCTTAATTAAGAGATGGAGACACTAGCAACATGCATTTAAACTGATGTTTAAAGAACATTAGCACAGGAATGTGAAAGGGAAGGGCCCTTTTTCCAAAAATACTTGCTGCGGAAATAAACTGCTTTGTGGTTGTCCTCCTTGGAAAAGTGTGCATTTTAAACTTTCCATTCAGAAAACACCAACCAGTACTGAAAAGGGTAGAAAACCACTTGATGTTGCATCATGCTCTTTGTGTCTCCAGACTGCAAAATGTGGGCTAAATATACATGCACGTATACCATAGCTCTGATTCTGCAGCATAACTGGATGTTCTACTTTTGGTCAGTTACAGAGAGTTTGATGCATTACTGTTCAACAGGATGGAGGCATTGAACAACTCAGCACAGATCTGCACAAGGCAGAGTAGGAAGTGCTCAAACAGCTGGATGACTTCAGACTTCTTTCTCCCACAGTTGATAACCATTACCCATAGGGTAATTGGAATTGATTGTTCTTGGAATTTACAGACAAAAAAAAAGTATTATGCCAAGCCCTTACAAAAATAAAAAGAAATAATGAAGGTTTATAACTAAGCAAGGGTAGAAGTCACTGGCCTTCCTGAGTTCAGGAGAGAAAAGTGGATGAAAGTTTTAGAGTAATACCCAAAACATGAGATTTTTATTCCAGACCTAATAACTTCATCTGCCCTCTTCAGTGATGTCCAGTTATTCCTTTGCTGTCCTCTGCAGCACTGTTTCCACAATAGTTATAGTTATATATCCTCCTTGGGATTAAAAAAAAAACAAAAAACAACAAACCACACTGAAAAGTAATGAAGGGGAAAAAATAGGGGTAAATTTAGTAGGACTTGCTTAAATGAAAGAGCTTCTCTCAAATTCCTGAGGTTTGCACATTTACATATATATTCAGACATATTAAAGGAAAATATTTGTGATTTGTCCCTCCTTTCACAGTTGTCTTAAGAGGCTTGAAAACAAATCATGTATCTCAATACACAATCATTTACACAGTTCCTATGCTCACCAGGAGAAGAAACTAGTGTTTCAGTTCTTTGGATCTCAACAAACCCAGACTTTCCCAGGTAAACTGTACTGCAGTCCTATTTGAACCTATTGCCTCTGGAAAGCTCATCAGCCATGACACCATAAGTCCAGCCTTTGCTCCTCTTCTGAAAATGCTGAAAGGCCTCTTTCTCCCAGAAGACCTTTTCAATAATATGGACAGCAGAAATCCTTCTAGCTTTTCAGGACTCCCCAGTTAAAAAGCACACACACATGAAGTGAACGAAGACATCATCTCAGCATGGAGACCACTTCTGTAACAGCATGGAGAAAAAAAAGCTTTTTTTTTTCCACAAATGTTATGTTTATTGTATATTTGTGCTGGGGAAAAGATAGGTCACACTGTTTTTTGAAAGGCTATAGCTATAATACATTGATGAAAAATGTTCTTCCAGGAAGAGTTTTGCAGGAATACAGCCTAAGCTTTAACCTGTGCTGGGCAAAGCATATCAAACATAAAAGGATTGCACAAAGACTGTAATAACTTCAAAAAAAGAGATTATAATCATTGCTATGGGGAAGACCTGTGAAGTTTGTATTTCCAGAAAGAAGACGATATTTACATTCTTTGAACAGAATAGAATGCAACCAAAAAGAACAGAAGAGTCAAAGGTTAAATGTGTGAGAGAAAAAGAAACAAATTCTTCTGTCTGAGTTACATCACTGAGAATGGGTATAATTTTCAGGTGATGGGCTACCTCACTCCTGTTTTTACTTTCTATTTCTGGTTCAATTCACTTCCAACCAGCACTTGAGATTATTGTGGAAAAGTGGAATGTGCATCCAAAGAGAGATTTTGGCTATTGCACATGGAAAGTGTCAGTGACCCAAGTACTTCTTTTTTGCTAACAGCCACAGCTTAGAAAAGAGAAAGGTCTGGTTGGTACTGACTTAGGTTCCTCTTTCAATTCACTACTAAAGATATTTTTTTGTGGTTTTCCCCTAAAGTGTACATTACTGCAAATAGCTACAGTATAATCTGGCATGGACAGTCCAGTACTCCATCAAGGCAGAACTGCAGCTACTGCTACTATTATATTATAGTAATGTGCTGATTCTCAGAGGTACATTCTGGACCCATTGCTTATGCATGAAAATGATAGATATGAGACAGGGATGTCTTTTTGGAGTGGGAAACAAAGAAGCAGTTTTAAATGGGAACCAAGGTGGAGAGAAATGTAAAAAGGTGGAAGGAGAAGAACAAGTTTTTGTTGCCTTTCTTTTCTAAATGTGTCTTTCCTTAACAGGTAAACTGGGAGGCACCAGCCTCCTATGTGATTTGAAGCTGACAGCTGGAAAATTTATCATCAAAAGAATAGTGTACTTTCAGGGACAAATAACAGAAGTTTAAATATCTTGAGAAATCAAGTACTTTTAAAAGTACATTAACAAATATATTCAGAGATATTATGAAACTGGTTACTCTTTTTCACAGGAATTATTTTTTGTTGTGGAATAGCTGATTTTAACCTGATACCCTCTCTTTCACACCGTCTCTCACACATTTCCAACATCTTAAAGAATTAGCTAAAAAACTTGTAACAATAAATTTAAGATTGTCGAGCCATTGGCAGTAAGAGTGAGCAATTATATTTTCCCTACTGAGAGTAACAGATTTGATTTAGGTAGTTTGCACTTCCAAAAGAACATGGAAAGATTTTTTTATAAGCACAAAAGGTTCATGAGTTAAATGTGTGGTAGAAGCACATGTGCTTTTATTATAGAGTAAGAAAGAATATGTTAAATAAATGAATGTACTTTTGTTGTAGGCATCTGAGGCCTGGACATTTCTAATTCTGAAATCTATCTGAGTGGCTGAACAGAAATTTTGTTTTTCAGTATCATAGGACTTAACAAATGCTCTAAAAGAAAATGTTTCTGCTGGGTAGGATGTAACAGAAGGTGTTAACATGGGAAAAAACACATAAGATGTTGTTGAGGACATAATGAAGTGTGATATATGTCCAACTTTGAGAGAGGCAATGCAGCATTCCTTGTAGTCTGGTCTTTTCAGCAGCACTATTGTTCAGGGGCTTTTTAAGTAAAGAGAGGTGAGTTTGAGTTGTGAAAGGTCTTGACAATAGGCCAATGCACCTCATCTTTGTCTCTCTTAAGCAAGGAAAGAAAAAAACCACACATGAAATTGTATTTTTCTTCCTCGTGATATTTGGGGCTTTTTCCATCATTTCCCATTATTTGTCTTCCACTTTTAAGGTTCTTTCCTGTAGTGGGTGCTAATGCCACCAGAGCATTCTTCATTCCTTTCAGAATTCACTCTAGAAATGAGGACCCTTATGAAGAGAACTGATATTCCTAAACTTCTAGGACTAAGTGAAGGCCCAAAAGTTTTGTTAATTGATCACTCAAAAGGACAAAAGTACCTTGCATGATGTCACTCTGCCTCCTGACTTCTTTCAGTAGCTGTGAAAAGCTTTATTTTGAGGACATTTCCTGAGTTAGAATAGTTTTCTACAAATACTGTACCCTAGCTACTGAATGTAATTTTAACATCCTGACCAGTGGCAGCAAATTCAGTTTAATAATTTTGATCCAATTCAGAAAGGTATTTAGAAGCCCTAAACTCCTGGTGATGACAGGTGATTAGGTAGTTTTATCTTTATGTTTTTTTGATACAGCACCTTGTCTGAACTCAGATTTCTGTTGAATTATGCTTTTATGTCAGACAGCACTTAAACATAATGAATGACAAAAAAATAAATAATCATATGCTAAACATTCATGCAAACTTTCCAAGAACTGGATAGTGAATAAAAGAACAGATTGTGTGGAGTAGTTGAAGAGACTACTACTGGAAAATTTAGGAGCAGATAGGCATATCTCAGGATTTGGAATTGTCACTGCTGCTGTCCTGAATTCAGAGGATGGGCATAATAACTTTCACTTCCATGCTTCTGACTTCTTCATCCCCTACAATCTTATTCCATAAGAACTATCCACTGGAAATATTCTGCCATCAGTTTGAAGGTAACTCACACAAAACCAGAATTAAACAAGCCAAAGTACTACTTGGACATTTTTTACTTTCTACCAATATCATCAGCCTGGTTAATATCTTGGTCAGTTATGTAAAACACATTTCTCAATTAAAAGCAAAAAGCATGAACTATAGAGATGGGAAGGCTTCAAGATAATCTGGATATTCCTAATTTTTTTACTAATCTTAACCTTCTGTACTATGGAAAATGGAAAATGATAGTTGTCTAAGAAACAAAAGAGAATATTAATTATTGTCCTGGTAGGGGAAGGAAAGAAGGATGTCTCCCAGTTGTCATGGCATGATTGTAGGTTAGCAGTGCTTGAGCCTTGATCCTTTTAACTATGGTTGGCTGCTCCCCCTTTCTCATCTCAAGTGGATAAGTTGAAAGCCTGCCTCTCTCCTATCCCTCCCTCCTTTATGTCTGAATGTGTATGGGAATAAAGCAGAGGTGGGGAAGGCTTTCAGCTCTAGCAGTGTGCACAGGAGAAATGAAACACCCCGTTGCCAGTGGGAGGTCGCCGTGTCCTCCCTGGCCCCCCAGCGAGGTGCCAAACATCTCTTGGGATGTTCACATGATCCTTCTTGCTGTTGTCCCCTCCTCAAATCACACTGACCTTTCCCTCTGGTCCTCTATCCCACTGTGAGTCAATTTTTTGCCAGGATCAGCCAAAAACTTTTTAATGCTGCTAAAAAAAAAGAATCACTGATGAGGAGCAAAAGTAGTCTAGGCTTGATTTAGGACCTATTAGTGTTAAATGGTTGGGTGGAACAGCCAAACTCAGCAAGAGCCAAGCTGTGCAGAATCTACACAGGAACAGCTTCACAAATTTCTCCATGGGCCACTAGCAGCTTAACAATTGCATACAATTATTTAGATGCATAGTATATTCCTGCATAATTTATGCAGATCCATTTTCAGCTATTTTGCCAAAATACAGAATAATCGTTTCATGATTACAGCATCATCTGGGGACATCAAAGCACTCCACCATTATGATTCACATCCCCATTAACGATAATGCACAAGACAAATGTGAATCTTTATTAGGTTAATTCTGTTTTGCCCATTTTGCAGATGAGTAAGTGGGAGCACGGAGAGGTTAAGTGATTTGCCCCAGGTCACAGAGCAAAATCTGGAAGCAAAAACAATGTGTGAGCATGGCCTAAAAGCCATATACATTGCAATTAAATAATGAGGTATTTAATAGAAAAGAAATTCTTAAAATTAGGGCTTCATGCCTCACCTAACTACGGATTTAACAGGCAATGTTGCATTCTTCATAAATTTTAAACTTCCTGTGATAACTAAATAACTCTGAAGAATGAGGGGAAAAAAAGGCAAAGAAGAACTTTTCTCTCTCTCTGTAAGAATAAGACAGGAAGAAATAAGACAGGAAAAGTGCTGCTGAAGTTGCAATAAAGAGCAATTATCTGCCCCAAATTTTCCCTGATTTTTTCAGTGTTCTCCCTATCTCAAATGTCCTTGAGAAGCAGACACATAAAACTCTGTGGTCTACAGGAGTGTAAAACAAAAAGAAAGATTTGTTCTTTAACTAACGGTGTTTTTCTGAGCTCTCTTTACCTGACTTATTAGTAAGGTGGATGCAGTTAACTGAATCAGTTTTAACTCAAGGGACAATATCATAAATTGTTAACTACTGGTTCTCCAATAAAGAGGGTTTCTAATAAATGCCTGCATAACTAGAATAGTATAAAAAGCATAAGCATTCCTCTTTTTTTGGTGTAAAAGTATCTTCAATTAACTGAAGAAAAGAGTAGAGACCTAACACCAATATACCAAAAAGCAGATAGCTCATATTTTTGAAACTGAAATTGTTTTCCCTATATGTATTTGGTTTTCCTTCATGAATAAAAAGCAAAGCCAAGTTTCTATCTTCAGCCATTTAAATGGGAACAAAGTTTAAATGAGCCCACATGCTTCATGTAACTGTAAAATAGCTAACTGTGCTCAGCTGTTTAGATTGAGACTGAATTTGCAAAGTTTCAGTCACAAGAGACTTTACAGTGCAGAAACTTCCACTGCTGAGTGAAAGTTAATATTTATGATGCATTAGAAGCATAAAAACCTAGGGGAAACAGGCATTAACTCCTGCTATATTTAAACAATCTAAAGTTTCCTACTAGGTCTGTGAGATGCTATCAATACTGAAAGAAAAAAAATTGTCATGTAAAAGGGAAGAATTCCTATGATCAGCAAAGTCCCTTCTTTTTCTCCCTCAGAATCTCATCCAGACATTGTGGTGTTACCATCCTGACAACTGGCACATCCTTTTGCATATGACTCAGGTGTCAGAAAAACCAGCAGCACACCAGAAGGGTCAAATATAATCCTTGGCATGGGAACAAGACAACCTGGTGCCCCTGTTTTTTAAAATTATCTTCACTTCCACTATTGTACAGTTCTGGTTTGAGGAATTTTAGTGTTTCTACATGATTCCTATGTTCATTTTAGTGGTTATCTAACTGTATTCTGAGTGGTTCTCCACTGTACTGAGAACACTTGGCCCTATATGGCTGCAAACTTTACCTCTCTGACATGTTATCTGTGCCTTGCTATGTTCATGAGTAGTCAGGAGCTCACTACTGCAGGCTGAGGGAGACAGAGAGCAGGATCCCTTGGAATGGCATGTTTAAAAAGCTTTGTCTAAATGATTCTTCCAGAAAGCTCAGTCTTCTGTTTGAATAAGTGTATTCTTTCCCAGAGGGACTGGGTGTCAGCCAGAGCTTAACCACACCATGATCAAAAGTTATTCCCTACTGACAAGCCAAGGATCAGCTGGCCAACATTTTTTTTCTTATATCCAAATATGAATTTTCAACAAAAAGTCCCGTTGTCAACAAAGGAAGAGGTGGGGTTTTTTTGCCATGAACTCCCAGAATAATAGTCTCATTCATCAGGAAGTACTGAGCAGTTCAGCAATATACTCCAGTACAGCCATGTTGTTTTTCTTGTACCTCATTTTCCTATCTCAGATGATTTCATCTCCCTCTGATTCACAAAATAGGGAGATTTACAAGGAGGGGATAGCTTTCTATATTCCCAGTCCCCTTTCTGCTGCAGCTAATCCACTCATTTCAAAACTGCTCTCTTGCAATCAGTCCAATTTTTTTGTTAGCTTTAGGTTTGCAGCTAAAACACTAAAACTTAATCATGTTTTGCAGATACCTGGGAAGTCCATTCATGTGACATGCAACAGACTGTGAAATTTCCCATCCCAATAAATGTTTATAAATTCACTGTAAAATTAGTGACATTATTAAGTTAGCTGGCTCAAATTTGAGACTAAAGTAAATAATCAAGCTCATTACCTTTGAAATCAATAATAGCCTATTTCACTTCCAGTTTCCTTCACTTAATTGGTTCCTTGGAAAAAAGTTAGTTGCCAAGTGTAGTGTCAACATCAGTTCTAGAAACACTTCTGTCTGAATTATAAAAGTTCTATTGAGCTAAAAGAAGGGAACTGAAAAATGAAGTGATTAAATTGCATTAACATGATACATCAATAAAATAATCTTATTTAAAGTTCAAAGATAATTTTAAAAAGAAGAAAGAAATTATTCTTTACACATAGAAAACTAGAAACTTCCAGATTAATGTGTATTTCTAGATTTGGGAAATAGATTCTCACTTCTTTCTACAAGATAAACTATGAAAGAGATGTATCAGTTATTTTCATTTCTTGTTTCTCACGGATCACATCGATAGAATAATTTTTATAAGAAGTATATGATATCTATAGATGTACCATGAAATGAAGGCCCAAATTTTTGCAAAGGAGTTAGGCAAAAAAACAAGGCATACTGATTTCATTAATGAGTTATTGGCTGCCTTATGCATTTCAATACAAAGCTGCAATTGATAAAAACTATTGAATACACTATGCAAAGCTACAAATAATATACATATTTTAAAAAAAAAAACTATGTATAACTAAGTGTAGTGGGGTCAATATAATATGATCATTTGCAATTAATAATGTCATTCATTTCGTGGTATAATTGAAGTAGAAGTGAATAAGGAATTCAATATTCCTGTCTTGTTGTTGGGTTTTTTTCAACTTTACAAATAACTGAAGTTACAGCTCATCATGCAAAAAACTGTAGCAATTTTGCTAATTTTTAACCATAAGGTATGGTACATTAAGTTATTTTCAAAAGCAGAATAAGAGTTGTAATTTTTAAAAAACACATCAGCTTTTGCAAAACATCATTTGCTCCAATTTAGATTTGGAGCAGTATATGACTTACCTCAAAACATTTAATTTCATAGTTCATATTCAGTTTGTATGAGAATATATATCTATAAATGAAATGCTGCTCAAAATTGCCTGTCCTATCGCAAATCAAGCATATTTCCATAGATTTCTGTCAAGCTGTTCTAGGTTTGTACTAATATAATGAACCTTAAACATTTTACTATTTGAATGACAAAAAGCATGAAAAAGGCACTTCATAGAGAACGGTTCTTGCAAAATTTCTGTTTCTTAGTGAAAGCTGTGCAAGAACTTATAAATGTCACAGGTGGAACCTCAAAATATCCCAGTATCTCCTCATGTCATCTTTACCTCCATCGGACAAGGATTTTGGACCAGTTCTTGAACTCTTTTTTCCATATTCAGTTCTTTTTATTTTGATGCACATCAGAATGATGAGATACAACCAGGAAAATCAGATATTTATGTTCAGTAGGCCTTTTAGGTCAGATTTCGTGGCCAACACAAAATATCTTATCAATACTGAAATTAAAGTTGGTTTGTGTAGAGTAACAAGGCAACCAGGTGCCTCTAAATGCCAAGGAGTGGGTGTGAGCTTGTATCAAGTCCACCTGTGCCTGGTTAGGGCAGGCCCTATACTGAGCATGAGCAGGACCAGGGGGGCAATAAAAGGTGAGGTTCACACCCACAGGGCAGCTCACTCTTGAGCTAAGCAACAGAGAGGTCAGTAGCTCTTTGAGCCACAGGACTGATCTAGGCTAGTTCCACTCTGTGAGCTATAGACTTAGAGCACCACTCGCAAGTCTCTATTATGACACCTGGTTAGACCTTGAAGTGCTGATCCCTAAGAAAGGTTGGTCTCGCTACGTCCTCAGTAGGGGGCCTGCCCTAACCAGGCACAGGTGGACTTGATACAAGCTCACACCCACTCCTTGGCAATTAGAGGCACCTGGTTGCCTTGTTACTCTACAGTTTTGGTATACACCAGATGAAGATTTGGTCTGAAATGTTTGGCAAAAATACTATTTACAACTTTCCCCGGAATTTTTGCATTTTTACAGCTTCTCATCTGGCACACCTTTGCTAAAGGGTTTACTGAGAAGTAGAAAAGCTGAATGTAGGTTTCATAGGGAAACAAACAAGAAAAGCCAAGCCATTCTTGTTTTTCTTCAGCAGCATAAACTGATTAACAGGAGTTTTTACCAATTGATAAGCAGTTTGGTGAACCTTTGCAAGATTTTTAGGACTGGAATCACATATGCAGACAAAAGAAGACAAGATACAAAGTACAATATTCTGGGTGAAAAATTTCCATTTATTTCCATTTTTTACACTTACATTGGAAAAGTTACCATATTTTGGCATATTAAAACTCTTTTAAAAGCCTTCTGTTTTCAAATGAAGATGCACAAATATTAACTTAGGAAAAAAAAATTGTTAGTCATGTAGGTGTCAATGAATCTGAATTTGATATACTATTGGCAACATATATTTCACGGAAGCAATTTTGAATTAAAACTTAAAATGAACCTATGTTTCTGTATCCCCCTTACGTATAAAAAAATAAATTATTAAAACCGTATTCTACTTTACATTACAGCACTGTATATAATAACAATACAAGTAACATGCAAGTATCAAAGAGCCTTTTGATAAGGTTTTCCTCACCACAGTTATTTATGCTTGCATCAAGTTAGGAGACCACATTGTTATATGCTGGTAAAAGTACCCTATGGTCCCTGTTTAATTCCCAGAGAAACCTGTCAGAGGTAAAAGATGTGCTACAAAAGGGATAAAAAGTAAAGAACATGACTATTATCAATTTAATGGTAGGATAGACGTTCCCTTCAAAGTTTTTCCTGTTACGAAGCCTCACCAGTGAATAAAAGTATCTAATGTATTATTCAGATAAAGGCCTCTGAACCTTAGACAGAAGGAAATCCATAGCGCCTTACATTGCTTATTAAGTCTATATTAAGGGCTCCATTACTTTAAAGAAACTGTTTAAGTAACATTAAGGCTATGACCCAAACTGACAAAAGTAAGGAAATATGGATAGCTGAATTTCCATCTTTAAAATATGCTGCTGGGGGGAGTAGAAAAAGGAACAATAGAGTATGAGACTTTGTTTCTCATCTTGGGCTGAGAGAAATATTTGGGACAGAAAAAAAAAAAAAAAAAAAAAAAAGGGAAAAAACAAAAAAAGCCCCAGCCTGAATCTCTACCTTGCATTCAACTGAATACAAATAAAAACTGTTTAAAGTTTGGCTCTCTTCCTATTACCTCACGCCATGGGTCACTTGCAGACTGAGGAGCTGTAGGGATGTCAGACAATGCCTTCCTCCACCGCAACACCAACTCTTAGAATAAAGGACCCAATTACTGCTGCTGGGGCTACATGTAAAACACTGGCACTGAAGATTTTTCACCTCTGCTCTGCCCATGAGATGCACTGTGAAATGTCCAGATAGTAAAAGATTGTTCTCTACCTTCTTTTTCCTTTTATGTAGAGGGAATGAAGGAAAGAAGATATAAGGGGGGAATAAGCACCAGCAACAAGATTGATAAGTTGCAAAGTGGATACCACTGTACCAAAGAGGAAAATACCTTTGGACAACTTTTTCTTACCTGTAGCTCTAAGCTAAGTGTTAAAATTAATTTGCTTTTTCACCATACCACTGTTATGTAGGATGGACTCTAACATATTTCTAACAAGGATTAAGTAAGATAGAAACATAACTTCTCCAGTTCCTCAGATCGACTCAATGACTTTCTGAAACATAAGCATGGCCAAATCTAAATTTAAACTACAGACAGGAGTGAAAAGTGAGAAAATTGCAGTATCTACATATGATCAGATCCAATGAGCTACCCACTTTTTGGGCTTTAGATGCTATGACATTATGATAAAGGCATATAATACCCAAACTAAAGGAACAGGGCTTTGTGTTATTTGCAGGGAAAACAATTATGAATATAGAAGAGATACATTTTAACAAGACATTCAGTTAAAAGGAAAAATGGTTAAATGGATAACGTTATGTTTAGAAGGTTTGAAATTAGCAAACTGGTTCAAAAAACAAAATAAAACAAAAAAACCTTTCCATGATGAGGCAAGCAGCTATCTTTCAGTTCTCATAATTTCCATTCTGGTGGAAATAATGTAGCATATTATCTTTCCAGACTGTGGTGCTTGTGTTATTCATATATAAATTACAACCGAAGGGTTGAACAGGAAAAGAAAATCACCGAGAGTTGCCTGGTAAACACCCTGTTTCTGAAATTCCATCAGAATGAGTGGAAACAGTCTTTCTTACCTCACCATTGGGCCACAAACCTTTTAGTCCCACATCTGCAATTCCCTTGCCCCAACACTCACCAAGGTATAGTTGTCTTGTCCCTTTCCTCATTCAAAAATGATAGTTTCTAGCAAGTATCTGAATCCACTATTTCTATATCTCTCTCCCTAGAGAATCTCTTAACCACCTATTCTCTGAGGAAATGCCTTATTCTTCCTCCCATTCCTTGTGTATCTTGTTTGGAGGCCCATGGATATGTGTATTGTCTTAAAGTTGCCAGCAACAGTAATAAGTGATAAGGCAGATTATACTCTCTTGCTTTTACCCAAGATGCACATGTGTTTGCCATACAAAGCAAAAGGAAAAATAGGAGATGCCCATCTGAAAGAAACCCAGGACCCAAAGAGTTCTGAACAGCTTCTCCCTGATAATGATTATCTACCCTGAACGAGCAGAAAATAATGATCTCTGTAACAGGCCTGATATACTTATTTTTATTTTCCATAATTTTTTTTCAGGAAAGAAAAGAATATATGAAGTGTGAGGTCTTTTATAAAGGGTCTTTCTCCTGACAAGTTAGTGATCCCTCTTCTGAATGAGAGTACACATCTTAACCACACAAGGCATGTCATTCTCAGAATGCAATTGGAACACTCTCCAATATTTCACCAATCTACATCATTACCAATGTAGTTTAACTTTTCAAGGTCAGTAGAAATCATCTAGTAGGTATGGAAGAACATAAGGAGAAAAGTGACAAGATTTTAGCTTTTTCTTTAGCAATGTGTTGTTTACCCTGTCCTGTTATTTTATTTTGTAAAATGGGAAAAATAGCTTTCTACATATCTTGATGTAATGTTTAGTAAATGAACAATTAGTAAATTAAATTGTCCAGCAAAAATTAAGAAAGGCAGCAATAGTAAGTATTATTCTCCCTATTCACACTCTGCACCTGAGAATATATGGATGGATCCATTCCTTCCCTTCTTGAAGGAATCCCAGTCCTTTATCGTATAAATGTGATTTTAAAGGAAAATATTCTTGCACTTTATAACGAAATATTTATTGTTAAAATTATGACTTCTGTGCAAAACATGGTCTGCTTACTTGAAAGTAAGGAAAGAGAACAGCTACATCTCCATCCTGTTGATAGAGCAGGCATAACCTGTGGAAAGATTGAGCCAATATTAACTTTTTATCATAAGAGGAGTCCTCTTGCAGGTTTTAAAACAGTATAAACTCACATATATACATACAAACATAGTCTCATAGATGTCTATATATGAATACACACACAAATAAATGGCTGACAGCTGGATACAAATGCAAAAATATGTCTCAGGTTGGAACACTTTGAATTATTACTAACATGTACAATGCAAACCATATATTTAAAATGTCACAAAGGGAATTTTCTCCCAGAATGCATTCTTGTAAGACCAGACTTCCTTTTGGAGAAATAAATGTTAAAACGCCTGGGTTCCAAATGGAAGTGGTGACAGGCCTTTAACTATCGCAGCTTGAATAGTGTCATCACTGTATATTAACAACTGTAGTCATAAGATCTCAACATTTTTCCCCTCCCTGTCTTTCCCTGGAGCTGCTCAAAAAGCTAAGTCCCTTTTCACATTCTTAATGACCAAAAGTTTCAAAAAAAAAAAAAATGAAAAAAGGGGAAAAAAAAAAGACTTAAAAGTTCAGCTGGATTTTCTTCTGGTTTCCTAATGAGCTTAACATCTCATAAGACGCCTTTAGTAAAGGAGAAAATCTTTTCAAAAAGACCTATTTTCCTGCTGACAGCACAATCTTTCTGAAGTAACATCAGAAGACCATAAGGGTGACATCCAAGCCACCTGAGCTGGTGATACAAGCTCTGTATCCAATAGATTTCTATCCTTTCTTTACTCCACATTTTCTAGCAACATAGTTCTTTAGAATAGGGTCTAAAGAAAAAATTCTGTTTAGTTGCTTAAAGGAAACAAATAACTTTTTCATCAGATCTCTGCTAGAGCTTGACCAAAGTCAAAACATACTGGAATTTAACTTGTCATAAAAGCCCCGAACTTGCTGGCTCTTAATAACACAGGAGATCACAAAGTTGTAGTTTCATGTCACCTTCTGTATGCATGAACAATGGTGTATGACCTGTTTCATGATTTATTTATTTTATTTTTTTTACTGGAGTAGATAACAGAATAATCTCACAATAAACTTGCATCCTGCAATGTGGAAAAAAAAAAAAAAAAGTACGTAGCAGCAGCCATTGCACGTGTCACATCTGTGAAAAGAAAGAGTGTCTTAAGTG
Organism: Calypte anna; assembly: GCF_003957555.1. Classification (NCBI taxonomy): domain Eukaryota; kingdom Metazoa; phylum Chordata; class Aves; order Apodiformes; family Trochilidae; genus Calypte; species Calypte anna. The sequence goes on from NC_044245.1 coordinate 121,783,362, forward strand.
CAATGAGTGACTATTACACCTGTATGTGGGATTTAAACACATAAAAATGTGACTTACATAACTATCACAGCTCATGGGAAAGGTCCAATGGAGAACGGTGGGGTTACCTCAGCATTTGGAATATTTATGGATCAGAGCAGCTACAAAACTGGGCTTCACTACATGCTATATCATGTGTATAGAAAAATATATAGGTTTTCCACTTGTGTTATGATTTGTTGACTCTACAATACAGCAAAAGGTGGCATTCTCCTGTTCCATAAGTGTAATACCATGCTATTATACAAAGAAGATGCATTATTGGGTCGCAATCATCAAATTAAGCATTTCTGTGACAAGAATGCATAAGAGGTGTATAGACTTCAAAGTTAATCATAGATTACACCTGGATGAACAAGGCCAGAAACTCAATAATGCTTGGTTTTGAAAGATTCTCGTTTTGTGTCCTTTTACAACTTCTGCAATTTTTGCTATGGTTGCTCTAATTCTGTAATTTCAGTAATTATGGAGTATCTATTGTGAAAGATGCCATTAGCAATAATTTCAGTGTACCTGAGGGCCTATTTAAAATCAATGTTTTTTTCATCAACAGAACACCTGACCAGACTACATTAAAAAGGCAGTTTTCCTAGCACTCAGACTTCCCATGTGTACAAATCCTCTTCCTTGGCATGATATGACACTGAGTGAAGTTGAGAAGCCTGGCTGGAACAGGGGAATGTCCAGCAGCATGCACTTCCAGAATAAGGACTTCCTAAGGACCTTAAACTTGATCTGGCAGTTGATTATCTCCAGGGGTGGGAATTAATTCTGCCCCCAGGTCAGCTTAATTCCCTTATGAGAAGAAACCTTCAATTATTATAAACTCTGCTAAATTATTTATGATATTGCTATGATATAATGAAGCTTTTTTTGGCAAGACCTTTGTCTCAGGCTCACACAAGGAATGGAATGGGGCAACTGATCATGAAACTCCAGTAATTGTAGACTTCTAGAGCAGAAGCACTAAAGAGACTGATTCAAACTTCTTAAAACAAGTCTGTTGATTTCAGATGAGTTAATATAAGTAGTCGAGGCTATAAAAAGCAATTCTGCCCTAATTTACACTGAGTATGGGCTCAGAGAGGCGACTGAGTCCACCAGGGCAACATTTCCATTCCTGTGGTAGACTGCAGGAAGTCCTATAGTACTGCAAGTCTCGTGTAACCCTTATTGTCTTGTTTTCAACTGGCTGCTGCAAGCAGTAAAAATGAATTTGTAAAAAAGAAAAAAAACAAACCCACAAGACTGTTGCTTTGGGATACCCAGTCTTAGAACCTGACCCAATAAAAAATATATGTGTACATTCAACTTCCACACCATTAAACCCAAAAATTTTCTTATTAACAAAACCTGGCCCACAGTTGTAGTCAATACCATACAGAGGCATTTAGAGAGTAACAAAATCTCACAGGAAATTCTTTATACAAAGAGATTCAGAGATGAAAATACCATGCAGGTCACAGTCATCAGCACATAATGGTACAGTTAAGCCGTTCATTTCTAATTAGGCCTGTGATCAGAAAGTAGCCAATTTTGCTTTCTGCTTCTTCGTGTGTTCAGCAATTTTGTCAGCCAAAAACTGTTAGCTGCTGAATTTTTAACAATCCTTTATTGGATAATAAGGTTTTGTTTTCATTTCCCTCAAACTGCTGGAGCCTCCATTAACGATTATATTGGGGAAAAGGTTTCCACAGTAGGTGGGCCCCACAGTCTGTCTAAACCAGGGATTAGCATCATGGAAAAAAAATAAAAACCAGGGGAAAAAACAAAGAACACTTAAGAAAGGCAGGTTTGATTTTGGGTGTGTATAGAATTAGGTTACTCCATTATATAAATTAAGCGAAGGAAACAAATACATTCAGTATGGTGAAACTTATATAGGTTTGCTATTTTCTGGGTCAGCAAGATCCAAACACCTAGCTGAAGTGGTCTTTAATTGACAGTCAAATAAAACTATACTTTTTACTTCAGGGATAACATGAGATTTTGTCAGTAGAGCTAGTAAAATCCTTGACAGGTGTGTGCCTGGCTAAAAGGCTTCCTCTGTCCTACCAGGATGTTTTAGTGGCCTCTTCCAAGGACAAGGTATATTTTGTTTATACTGGGAATTGTTCACATTTAAATCCAAAAAAACTGCTCCTCTTATTACCTCAGGAGTACCTTCTTTTCCAATCAAAACATGTTTTTCCTCTTCATTTCTGAGGCAAAAGAAGGATCGGCTCACCACGCTACATTATTTCATTTCTTATATTCTTTGTTTCAGAAGACTGGGGCTTGTGGATAACCTCTGCTTTGCTCTGTGGTCTCACATATCAGCCAGCATCACTTTTGGATCTTTGAGATGATACATCAAGAAAGAGTGTCTGGTTTAGACATCTGTCTGAGTGTTGAAATTTGAATATAAATCAGTACCTGGATGGTTCCCTCTCAGATTGGAGAGACAAAATCACTGACTAAATAAGGAAAGTGGACGAAAAGAAGAGAATTTGAAGGAAAAAAATAAAGGATGTTCAAATACTCTGAAAATAGAGACAGTGCAAGCCATAGAGCAAGGGAGCTTTTTTTTTTATTTTAGAGAGTATCCAAATTTTTTTTTAAATGGTTTGAGGCAGAATCGTATTGCAAAGCCTATAAATCTGCACTGGTAGGAATGTAGACATAATATATGTAGGGTTCATTGCACCATCTATTTCCCAAGAAGATTCACTGGCACTTTGTATTAAAAACTCAGTACTGCTTTTAACTTTGTAAAACTTTAACAATTTCTCATATCAGTATGAAAGTGAATGACAAAATGAAAAAAATCCAGCCATACCAGGCAAACTATTTTATGCATAAGGTAAAAGAACTGGAAAAAAACCAGTCCAGTCTTTTTTTGAAGAATCTGAATCAGAGAGTATCAAGATGGACCATTTCTCTTGCAACACCTGGACAAGCATAGGCAATCCCTGAAAAAACAAATCTCCATTTACCTACTTTTTTTTTTCTCCTTTTAATCATCAAAAATTTCTACATATTTCAACCCACATAGCATCCTCAGACTTTAACACTTTCTAGAGATCAGACAGACAGGTTCCACAGACATGATCTCCTGTTTAATACAGGAGTTTGTTCTCTTTGGACCATATGTGTGGAGTCTCCTGTTTGGAGAAATGAATTTTTGCAAAGAGAAATCAGTTTTTATGAATCTTTCAAATATTATCACAGCCACAATATGAAAAAGTATATGAGGAAAAATTCTACCAAGGGGATAAGTTTTGCATAAAGTATGTTGAATAAGGCACTGGGTCATGGTCTGAATGATTAGGAGGACACCCAGAAAGAAAAATCACTGTGTATTTATGTGAAGGGTGGTCTTATAAAGCACACGCACAAGAAAGGAGCATGGAATTATTGACAGATTTAAGTCTTCATTTCTAAATCTATAATTTTCTACCTTACTAAACATTTGTAAAATACAGTGTGATACATCCTATACAAGTGTACAAGAAAAGTATACTACTGTAAGTGTTTGTAGAATCAGTGCTCATGTACAGGTATATAATGGAACACATATAAAAACTGAATGAATGAGAAGGAGTGGTGCAATATAAAAATGTAGGACATATTATGTCTACCCCATTTGTAATTGTATGGTTCAACCTAACCGTATGGTGAAAAACTATAAAACCTAGTCCAGACTGCCCAAGTGCACTTCCTTGGCTGGTGGAGGCCACCAAACTGACTCCAAAGTGACAGCTGAAACAAATTCTTCTGTCTTGACAGTGGAGCAGTTTCACTCAAATAGGTGCAGAATATAATAACAGGAATGCTTGAAAGCTTTAAGCTTCAAGACATAATGATAAGCTTTTGATGTTTACTGTGAAATACATGTGTTGTGAGGTTCGGTAGTCATATTTGGACTGACTCAATATTATAGTCAATAGAAAGTCTTCCTGAGGAATCAAATAAAATCAGATCTGTTTGCTGAAGAGCTGTGTTTAACCTTCTATGCAGTCAGGAAATTGAGATCACCCAGGATCTCCTGCCCAGTGGCCTGAGGTTTTTTCAATTTTGATTGTAGTGGTCCAGATGCTTTCAAGTCCCGGACTTCTTCAGTTTCTGCTTCACCTGCTATAACAGGGTAAACTTTTCTATCTGTGCTTTGCGCTCCCCATGCTACTTTAATAGGCTGCTAAGCCTGAAGCTCCAGATGCAATGAGCTCTGTTAAATCAATGGGAAATATCTGTGTGCACCAAAGGCCAGATTTTGATCCATTGTGTTGAAGCAGAATGATCCTCATTAACCTAACAGATAAAGGCAGCAATGAGAGACACTTCTGTAATATCCATGAAATCACTATTTCATGATACCAGTGAGAGCCCAGGGAGGAGGTTTCGTGGTTGCACTAATTAATAATTTACAAAAAGCTTTAACTAAGCAAGACATTGCCCACCTGGAAATTGGAATGAAAAGATATTAATGAAGCTGCGATGCAGATGGTCATGTTGAAGGTGATGAAGAATTTATTAGGGAGACAGCCATCAGAGGCTGTGTAGTATATGAAGCATAAAACTGCTATAACTAATGACAGAGAGTAGTTTAGGCAAGTAATGGACAGCACAGCTACAAAAGTGAACATGGAGATATATTATTTAGTAATAAAGTTCTCATAAAAATGTGAAATATGAAGTAGGAAGATTAATATGATTGCACAAGCCATCTTAAATATCCATACCCAACTTCTGCCTTTTAAAAGAAGTAGACTGAATTTATGCCCAAGCAGCAATACATAACTCACAGCATCTATTTACATAGTTTATGCAAACTACTACAGGTCTGTGGGCTTAATTTATTGAAATAATGTTTGAAAGTGGTTTAATTTATTGCATTAACAATAGAGCAGTTGCTATATTTCTATCTGTCAACTGCTCCCAAGGAGTGTAGGTCAAGATATCAATCATCATATCATACTCCAGAAGATCCGGGGACCTACATATTAGCAGTTGATCTGCTTTAACAATTTCAGTCTTCCTTGAGACTGAGTAATAATCTTTACATCTCCACTGTTGGAATCAGCCTTTGCACAAAACCTGGGTGAAAGTGTTGGCTGCAGAAGGCAACACAAATATAAACATTAAGACACTTTTTCTCTAGCATTTTGTATGCAACTGGAGCTAGAAATTTTTTTTTAATTAGAAACCCGTCTCTTCTAGGGTTTTCTTTTGGTAGTAGAAAGCTGAAAAAGTATTTTAGATTATTCCAACACTAGCATGCAGAGGAGGTGAGTACAGGAAAATTACTGAGGATTCTGGGCTATTTTTAAAAGCTGTTTAAGCCTGCTTTTCTCTCACCCATCTGAATTTATAATACATTAGGAAATGTGTCGTTAATGCATACATTGATCAAGCTGCATAACTCGAGGAAGAAATTCTGTTTTCCAGTCCTTTTTAAAATGTATGAGTACTTATCCCAGACCAAAATCACTATACTTGAATGTGAATTTTCCATTGCAAATAAAATATTTTTCTAGTTTAGACATTCTGCAATATAAAAGCATAGCAAATTGCTGCATTCCAGTCCACATTAGAGGTTTATCCTTCTTCTCAGGTTAAAAAGGGGAAAAAAAATCTAAAATATTCCTGATGTTATCAAAAAAGGAGGATTTTCATGCATTTGCTCAAATTTATCCATACTACTTGCTTTTAGAAGAATTACACTAACATGAGATTGGCACAAGGTAAAACACAAAAGGATTTTCTTGAGAATGTTGACTTCGTCGTTCATCTGGAAGGACAACTATTTTCTCAGCCACTCTTACTTATGGAGGTTTTAAATTTTGTTTTGTTTTGTTTCTTGGTTGGTTTTTTTTGTTTGTTTGGGGTTTTTTGTCATAGTGTTTTTATATAGACCGGTACTTCTGTAAATGTCATCAGCAGTGGGAAACACCACTTGCATCTCTGGTTTGCATGGATGATTTTGGAAAGGAGCAAATGTTGAACTGATATAATTTTGGCTAAGACAGAGACCCTGAGATGTGATAAGATTCTTTCTGCCAGTTTTCTCAGTTGTCCATTTTGCTCTCGACCATTAAAATAGAGCTGTCTGCCTACACTGAGGGTAAATGCTGTCTCCAGGGCATTTAATCTCTGGTATTAAACTCACACTTAAGTAGTGAATAAAATGTATATATACAGATACATATAGACTTAGGTAAACAAAATTAGCTCCTCTGAGAATGCTCTTTTTCTGCAGTATACGGAGAGCTCTGCCAGGTAGGGATAGGGAGCAAAACTCATGCTCAGAAGCGTAAGCATTGTCTACAAACACAGATTATTGGCTGTATTGATGGTGGGTATGGAATGAATACATCCCAAATCAGAGTATAAAGATTGTTCCACGTGTATTTGTTTTTTTAAAGAAATGGAAAAATTACATTTACAGTCATTTGCGTAATTCAGATACATACTGAAAGGAATATAAAGTTATTTTGATATGTCAGCAGTAATACTACATTCACAAATTCTGTGAATGTCATTATTGAGGGACGTATAAAATCTACTAATAGGTAGTAGTATGAGCAAATCTATAGCTTATGTTATTTTGTAGCACTTGTTTACAAATCATAAAGTGTCTTCTATGAGGAATATTCCATTATTCCTTTTAGACTGCTGCTTTTTTCTCCTTTTTCTCTCTTGCTTTCTCTCTTTTGGAGTGTAAAAAGCTTAGAAAAATTAACCCACAGGGTGGATAATTTTCTTCTTCCTTAATACACTGAATAATTCTGCTACCTGGATGTAGTTTGTCATGTATAGTAGAGGGGGTTTTTAAATCATAAATGAATAAAATAGTTAATTTAACTGTTACTGGAATTTTGCACTTTCCCTTGTGAGTGGTTTTTCTGGCCATGTAATACTGCTTTGACCAGTTGAAATCTCATGAGTTATGAGTGTTATTTCCTTACAATTGCACATATTTTCCATATTTCACACAAACCAATTATTTATTACACACATATACATGTGTTTCAAATTATTTTTAAATTAGTTCCTTCTTATTTTGCACAGTTTTTAAATTACTCTTAGTGTTTTGAATCTTAAAATAAATGATCTATTCAGCACTTGCTAATGTTTTTCAGGATTTCATAGAACTGATGCTGGTTTGTTTATGAAGAACACGCTTTCTCATTTATGTTTTATATCCTCTTGCACCAAAGGATACTTGACAGTGGCTTCTCGCTTTCTCTCCTATGAATGTAGTAGGGCCTGGCAAGCGTGGTAGAAATTGGGAATGCTTGAGGTTCAGGGCATTCCTGAAACCACCCTCTTCCTCTAATCCTGTTGTGCCAAGTAGCAAAGGTTGCAGAGTTTCACATGTCAATCCTGTAAACAATGAGCATAAGAGAAAAATAATACATGAGTGGCCATATGACACCATAAGGTGACTTTGAGTATGTAATATATTAAGTATATTTTATTTTATATAATATATATTGTATATTTAGATGACATGTATACATTGTTCCTAGCTAGTTAGCATTTACAGAACTCTATGCCCACAGGACCTTCTGATGCTTTTTCCAGATTTCCTCTAATTGGTTATGTGTCATCCTCAGTATCTGAGAGGAAGCTGTACCAGAGCTGTAAACAGGAGGGTTTTGGGTTTTTTTTTTATTGTGATGTGACATTTCTGCAGATTCTGACTAGTGTTGCATTGAACCTTGATGCAGTAACACTGCATTATGAATTTGTGCCTACTTTTCTCTCCACCCATATGTATGATCCCTTTTTGCAGTTACTGTTTTCCAGATTTCATTGTCTCTGCAAAAAAACTGACTTTTGAGTTCTATTTCCCCCAGACAGATAAATGTTCCTTTTTTTTTTTTTTTTCAGACTGAATTTCATTTACTTCCTCCCTACACTGTAACCCCTCTAACTCCATTTACATAGTATTTTTTTTCAGTGGCGACTGCAACACTTTCAAATTCAGTACTATCAAAGAATTGGGTGAGTACTTCAAAATCTATATGAAGGATATTAAATGGAGTTGAATTTAAAACCAGTTCACGTTATCTCTCACCAAGCTCCTCCCATTTAAGTCTATGGCAGTTTGTTTGGTTTTTTTGCTTTATGTTTCTGCAGTCGCATTTCAGATTATGGATTAATTTGAAGAACAAGAAAAATACTATCCCCTTTGTCTACCAAAATTCCATCTGCAAAATCTTCTTTCTGCTCTAGATCTTTAGGTTCTTGAGGATCACACTACACCTTTATTGAGTTTCTAATGAGGAAAGTACTGCTTCAATAGCAGACCAAAATAAACTATTTGTAATGTCTGAGACAATTTTTCTAAGTGACAACTAAAGAGAAGATGCACAAAATTATTTTATTTATGCTAACCTGTGTCTGTTCACATAACCTGAATGAAGTTGACCTGTGTTGAAGTTTGCTGGAAGAGTAAAAGATGACCGGTTTTCTGGAATGTCTAGGTAACTTAATCCTCAGTGAGCTTTTTTCTCTAAATGTTTTTCCAAAATTGTTTTGGGATACACAGAGAATCTAAGAAAAACAAATGCAAAAATCATTGTTCTTTTTTCCTCTTTGAAGTTGTGCTGTTTTGTCTGAAGTGTTTGATAGTTACTCAGATTTCTCTGTCTAATGAAAAATACTTGTCTGAAGCAAAGTAAATTAATTCCCTAATTGCCTTCCTACCAGTTGTACTAAACAATATGTAAATGTTGCACTTTTCCAAGTATTATTTGGTCTGGTCTTTACTAATGTATATTTGCAAATGTCATTATTTGCTAACTATCATTTGGCATGTCACTTGATTAAAAAACATCTTTCAAAGGATAAATAAATTTCAATAATTTTTAATCATTACTGAAGTAATCTCTTCCCTCTTTTTCTAAATTATATCTTTTATTTCTAGGATTTTTTCTTCCTTAAAAAAAAAAAATTAAAGCCTTTACATTTCTTTGACTACTTCAGCATATAGAAACTAACAGATTGGTTTATGGGTTTTCCTTCCACAAACTTTATTTTTTCTCTGTATTCCTCGTAAATCTGGTTTTATTCCCCGATTCCAGTTTCACATTCTGAAAAAAAATATTTCATACCATTGACAGATTCTTTGGAAAATCACAAGTATGGCCATTTTTTTTTTTTTTGCATTCTTCTTTAATAAATATAAATCTAGATTGCAATGATTCTTAACTGCAGAATACTTTAAATGAACTCCTCTGGAAGAAGGAAGGGAAACCTGACAGACATCAAGTGCCAAAATAGAGTCCTGCTGGTTGGGGCTTAGCAGTTCTCACCTTTTCCCTTCAGTAGAGAAAAACAACTGGAGGTCTGTTCCTGTACTCATGCTTTGGTCACAGAAAATTCTTACAGAGGCTGAAGGGATTATGGGGAAGCAAGTGCTGATTAAAGGTTTAAACATGGGGATATAGCTATCTTAATTTCTTCCATTAAGTGATTCATGAACTGTGTTACCCTCTACATCTTAAAAATCCATTGCTCAATACTAATTGAAATTGAGAAGATAATTACCCCCAAATAGAACTATCCTTATAGTCTTGTTTTTCTACTTTTATAAAGACACAAAGAAAGATTCAAGATATATTCTTTATTTAATTTCTCTATATTAGCAAAGTGGTCACTATCCTCATTCCCTGGGAGCTATAGTCATTAAAGTGTTTTTCCTTCTGCCTTGGGTGGTGTTTTGGAAGGCAGGGAGTGAGCACAGGGATGGTTCCTGCTCGAAGCTGCTCGAAGCTCCTGTGGTTTCAATCCTGATCCCACCTCTGGCGAAGGCCGAGCAGATAGGGGAAGCTGGACATGCTTTTGCAAGTAACATATTCAAGAAGGGGAAAATAAAACTGAAAAAAATAAAAAAGGCTCTGCAGAAGAGAGGAGCAGGTGAGAGAGTAGTGACAGAGAAATGACACCACGGTCAGTGAGGAAGCAGGGGGAAATGTGCCTGAACAGAGATTTCCCCGCAGCCCGTGGTGAGATGGCAGCTCTGCCCCTGCAGCCCATGGAGGAGCGCGGGGGAGCAGTCCCTGAAGGAATACGGTGGGCAGACACGGAACTGCTGGCAGGGAGTGTCACAGGTGGGCAGATACGGAGCTGCAGCCTGCGCGGGATCACGGAGAGGGGCAGATGTGGGTCGGCAGCCATGTAGGACCCCGTGCCAGAGGAGGTGACTGCTCCCACAGCTGCCGTGACTCTGTGTGCAGCCCGGGCAGGAGCAGTCTGTGCCTGAGGGACTGCACTTCTGGGAGGGACTCATGTCCCAGGGGTTCCTGAAGGACTCTCCCCCATGAGAGGGACCCCGCGTTGGAGCAGGGGAAGAATGTGAGGAGTCTTCCCCCTGAGGAGGAAGGAGCGGCAGAAACACCCTGTAGGGAACTGACCCTAAACCCCCCCTGTGCCCTGAGGAGGAGGCAGCAGTGAAGGGATCCGGGACTGGGGAGAAGGGAGGGATGAGGGGAGAAGATACTAAGATCTGGTTATATTTCCTCTTTCTCCTTTTAGATTGAATTAGGTTTTTTCTTCCCAAGTTGAGTCTGTCTGCTTCTTTCCCATTAACATAATTGGGCAGTGAAAACCTCCCCATCCTTGTCTCTGTTATCAGCCTTTGGGCGGCTTTTCTCCTCCCCGTCCCGCAGTGTGGGTGGAGGGTGGGTGAGTTCAGGCCTGGGTGATTCCAACTGGGCCTAAACTGTGACTCCTTTTGCCAAGGCTCTGAGAAACTTGTATCCAATGTCTAGGCTTTTCCTCATTTACTTCCAAGCCCACTAATTTTTACATAAATGTTTTCCATTAGGCCATTGTAATTCTCTAACTTTACATCTATGCTAACTTGAATTTCTATTGTCCTGTTTGAGCTGCAAATTTAAATACATGTTATAATATTCCCTTTACATTAACCACTCTTAGATGCATCAGTCCTATTAGTACCAATAGGTAGCACTACAGACAATACATAATTATATTTACTAATACCTATAATCAAATTATATGTCTTTTTTTTCCCCGGTCTTGTTTTTAGTGCTCCTTTTATGCCCCTAATTATATTCAAATATAATAATTCTCCTCTTACTAATAATTTTCTATTTTGTAAACACTTCATTCTCTGTTTTATTTTAAAATTATATACCAGGCCATACATGAAGTGGAAAGGTAAATAAACTATAAAGAAGTGAATGCTTTATAGAAATTTAAGAACAGAGTGACTGCATGAAGAAGATTCATCTCAGAGTATCTGAAGACAAGAAACAAGATAAAGGCAGTTTATACTGCTTGTTATGTCTGAAAGCAACCCAAGACCAAGAAGGTGAATCCCATGTTAACAACAGGGAACTTACCCAGTCTTGCCCTCAAGGTGGAGAACCACCTTATCACTAAAAAAAAGAAACAATCTTAAAAAAAAAAAAAAAAAAAAAAAAAAAAAAAAAAAAAAAAAAAAGGAAAAATATGAGTAGAACAGCAGAACAATAAGATATAATCTTACTTTTGTTATCAGATGTGGAGTCTATGTGAGTTTCTTAGATGCTGAATGTCCTTTAATTATCATTGAAAGATAAGCTAACATTGAGCAGGTGGTAAAGGTTATCAGTGTTACATTGACAATGTTTGGAGGGAAGAATCTCAAGAAAATCCCAAATTACCATCAAATTTGAAGCATGTTTTAGCTAAAATATAGTCTTACAAGAAAGAAGTAAAAACAAAAAAATCCACAAAAAATTAATTAAAAAAAACCCCTCTCACTTCTCTGTGAATATTCAGCACATAGTTAGTCAGTAGCTTTCTGCCTAAACTGCATAAGTGAGAAAGAAGAAAAATGTTTAACATAAAGCCCTTAAAAGTTGGACATAATCTTAAAAGGTTCATTGTAAAAGGGACAGAGAACTTATATATCAGCCTTAAGATATTAAAACTCAAGGTAGACAGCAAAAATCCTTTTTTTAAATAAAATGTGTAGACTTTTTTCACAAAGTTGTTTCAGCTAAGATAAACCTATACTGAAATACTGCCCTTTTAGGAAACACAGGCAACCAGTGTAAAGATACACAGAATTCTATTTGTAAAATGAAATATATATATATATATAATTGAAAAAAATATAAGCACCATAAAATTCAGAAATAAGTTAAATAATTAAAGCAGCCTATCATAAGACATGCCACATTGGAAGGAAGCTGACTGCCCATCAGAAGTGTTTGTAGATATAAAATATCTCAGGATGCATGACATGTAAATGACTGTGATATGTCCATCATAGTGCTCACATGATCTTAGCCAGCTTTACAAGGGATGTTAAGATGAGAAAGAATCATCAGTCATCTATTCTGATTTCCTGCATGATAAAGGACCAGCATTTTCAAAGCGCATACATAATTTGAAAACACATAGACTGTGGGGTTCTCGTTAGATGCCCGACTCCCACTGATTCTACATTTGATAAATGACATTGAGTATCTTAAATCTCTAAGGTCCAGATCCTGAAAGGCACTTTGGAAGCTAATTCCTCCTACAATCAAAGAAAATCAAATGCCTAAATGTCTTTGAGGACCTGGGCCTAACCCATTTTTGAAAAATTTGCCCTTTATGTCTCTCTTGATAAAGATAGGAGCAGTTAGAATGAGAGGCCATTTTCATTCTCCTTCATAAGGAGGTGATAATACAGGCACTTGTCTTTAAGCATTCATCCAGGAAGGGGATGGTTTGAATCAGCCCTCCCAAGAGGATGCCCTAAGCAGTACCCTATGCTAAATTATATCCCACACCCTTCAGGCAGGGTTGCATTATCCACTGCCTTTTGTACAGCTGCCCTGTCATGAAAAAAAAGAGAATTCAAAATTCACTGGGCCAGAGAGAGAAGACAGGCAGACACAGGACACACATTTGTAGGAAGAGACAGATGGATCCTGCTCCTTGCTTGAGTTCATTTCTCCTCTGTATTATTGAGATATTATGGCAAAACTAGCTGTGGATATGGCCCCAAGCTACAATGGTAGTGCCTTAAGCACTGGGGTACACTATAAAAGGGAACTATGCCATCCCTGGCACCAGCACAGCCACAAGGACCATCCTCTTCTCCTTTTTGCAAGTGTGCAGATACTGCCCTTTCTCTGAAAGAGAGACTTTCAACACCTGTTTTCAGGAGAGGATAGCAGTCCATGAATTCCAAGTAGGAGATCTGAGCAAGGCTACCAACCCTTGAGGACAGGTAATAATGTATTCTTTTCACAGGATATTTTTCATTGTTTACTGTCAGCTGTAGCTAAATTCAGATGTCTCCTTGCTAAATTAGTCAACTTTTTGATTCCTACTCCGAAGGGATGGAAATGTTACCAGTAGCCTAAACAAGGTGGACAAATGCCAGACACAGAACTCTGGGCTTTGTTCCATGATTTGATGTCCTGGCACGGCTGGCATTCCACTGAGCTCCTAAAATACCTAAACCCATCACTGGATTCATTTGGAAGACATTAAGTAACACAGCTGCCCTTTTCAAAAGTGACCAGACCCAAAGAAATAAAAAAACAAACATAGGGATTAGGAATTATCAGGATAATCCTGAAATGAGATCAAGCTAAATCGCTGCCACTTCTGGGCTGCAGACAACAACTTTTCAAAGGTACAAGAGTATTTGAAGCATCTAAAAATCTTTCCTACATCTGTCCTAAGACATAATAAGACACCTTGTCTCACATGTAATGCAGCTCTCTCTGTTACAAGTAGAAACAAGAGAAAAAGTGAGCAAGCTATAAAATGTTCTGATCAATAAAAATCTGGATGGGAAGCTCTTGTAGCATTTTCCTGTTGCCAGAATAGCACTATCATACTGTTTAGATAGATCAACAGTAGGCTTTAGGCAAGACATGCAAGAGGGCCACAGTAGGCCTGACCCTACAGTTATCCTATGATTTATAGTCTTCTTACAGCAATGTACTGTATTTGACACTGGCTAAGGGGTTAATCAGTTCTGAGCATTGGCTTGGTAATAGGGTCCTGCCCTCGGGGTCTATTCAATCAATCAGAGTTGTCCAGTGCTGTAATGCCTCAGTTCTGTGTGTAGGCAGATGAGTGTGTGGTCATTCAGCATCCTGGAGCTATACTGGCTTTGAGAAGCTTAGTGGAAATTCCACCTAGATGAGGGCTGTCAGGCTCATTCCATGGAGAGCACTGAGGATAAGAAGTGAGGTGACCATGTTGAAACAGGGGTCACCATCTTTTGTGAGGGTAGCCTGAAGCCTTGGACGTACTGAGAATAGGAAGCTACAGCCATTTTAAAGAAGGAAAATGCTTGACCACATCACTCTTTAGGCCTTATTGGATAAAAATGTTCTCATTTTGAAGAATACAAGGGAAAATCAACGCTCAGTTGATTTTCATTTCTCCTCAAATATAGCTAAAAAATCCAAAAGGCATATGCCCAGAAAGAAAAGGAATCTGGGATATTTCAGTAGAACATACGGGGACTAGAGAAAATCCTGGAAGGATAGAAGGAGATTAGGCCAGAAACTGGAAGAAAACAGCTTTGTTGCTTCTGTTGCTCTGCTGCACAATATGGCATCCAGCTTGTAAGAACTAATTCTCAACCTATCAGTTAATTGCTTCTGTGCACCGTGTTAAACAGCCTTCTTAAAGGACTAACACTGGACAATTGAACACTGTTGCTAGCTATATCAATTTCTTGCGTGCTCTTGCTGTAGGAACTGGTATACATCAGCCTCTCAAGACCAGTGGTCGAGCTGGTCTTCTAGATTCCTTGAATCCTGAATATAAAAGAGATTTCCAGTAATATGAGGTATTTTCAGTGCTGGAGTTCCTTCCATCAACTACATCCTCCAGGTGAAATCCTGGGATAGCTAGTGCTTGTAAAATGAGTACCCCAAAAACATGCATATACTTACAAAACTTACTATTCTGACAACACAGGGTGTTCAGACAGTTTCATTGTCCAAAACACTACTATGGCAAAGCAAAACGTTTCAGATGTAGCAGTGAAGATCAGAACTCTTACAAAACATAGAGAGGGAGCACTTTACTTAAACCTTTTATTAATAATAATTCACAATAATATCTGAAGAAAAATAATAGCTCTCTAAAGACAGCATTCTTTGTTTATCCTAATTATAGTTCTGTATAAGATTACCAAGAAGTAGGTATCAGAGGAAAACTAAAGGAGCTTTCTGCAGTAATAGTACATATGTGTGAGGTCAATAGTTATTCAGAAAGCTTCTGAAATACTCTCTGAGCAGGGGAGGACTGGAAATGTGATCCTTCTCTTTGGGTGGTAAATACGAGGTGCAGGAAATTGTGTGAGTGCATATGGGGAAAGGGGGGATAAACGTTTCTGTTTAGACCTCAGCAGAGCTTTCAGCAGCCAGTATTTTAAAACATAAATGGGAATGCATTTAACACAACTGTGTATTCTCTTTCTTTTCAGTCACAAAAGATAACATCATTTGCTTTGGTGAAAATATTGTTGATGGTGGAATATCTAGTTTCAATACAGTCTGTGTGGTTTTTACAATTGGTTTCAAGTTAGTCAGGTAGAAATCCCATTCTTACTGAAACTGCTAGTTAACAAAACTTACAGATAGGAGGATCATGCATATTTCATGGATCATGTAACTTTAATAATATAGGTCTGCAGTAACTACATATATTTTTGTTCTGTATAAACTTAGTACAAAATAATGCAATTATTGCTTGCTACCTAAAATACCTTTGAGTATGAAATATAGGACAGGATGCATTTCTCATCCTTCATTCTTTTCTCTTTATTCGCATGGGTAGAGCTCCTTTTTCTTTTTGGAGTTGTTTATTTTTTCAGCTTTATCAAGTTGCTTCTATTGATAAAATAAATTTACACTCGTTCCAATAGAGCTGTGGATGTCAGTGAATGGAGAGATTATTGTTTTCCAAGTATTGTGTCACAGCTTTCCTCACCTCCAATTAAAAAGTTAATTTGTAACATGAAGAGGGTAAGAAATTACCAGTTTCCCACTACTGGCCATTTCTGATTAAACTATCAAACAAAATATTGTAAGATGTGTTGTTGAGGCTTGCAGCTGTTTGTTCTTTTGGGTTTTTGTTTGGTTTTTTCCTCTGTGGGTTTAGTGGTTGGTGTTTTTTTGTTTGTTTGTTTGTTTTAATTTTTTGGTTTTGTGGTTTTTTGGTTTGTTGGTTTTGTTTTTTGTTTTTTGTTGGGTTTTTTTTAATGTTTTGTGGGCATTCTGTATCCACAGAAATTATTGAAAATATCACCATGTGGAATATATCATCTGTTAATTACCTATAATGTGGCATTCAGCAAACACACAGACTAACACAAACTGTTAGGTTTTTTAAGCATCTAATTATGAAATCAGTTACACAGCACAGCTCATTAGACAAAACAAGTCAACACACAGGTTTTAGCTCTGCTGCAGCACCACGTGCAAATGATCTGCCTTGTCTTTTCCAGATGTCTGAGTATTCTCACCCCTGCACTTTCATGCACATCCTCAAATATTTGAAAGTCTCTGAGCACTTCCACGATGTGTAAAGCAAGTCCAAAGGATCTATGATCATTGTTAGAATCCTTCTTTTATAAATTATTACTTCAAAATATAGGAATGATATAACACATTAAGTATAGGAAAAATATTGAGGAAATGTTTCTTTATTCCTGCCAAAACATCTTTATATTATCTGTGGCTATTTTATTGATTTCATTTTATTCAGGTGCTGTTCATACCAGCCACCACTGGAGGACAAGTGAGCTTAGCTAAACTGCAAGAACCAGCACTGGATGCAACAGCCACAGTAGATAAGGAAGCACCATTTTGCACTGTTTGTATTGTTTCAAAATGCTCAAGGTCGATATGTTAAATCGATTATATAACCTAGAATATAAATTGAGGTAATTTCAATGGTTTCCTTCTAAGAGGAGAGGTAAGATATCAGTAGCAATATACCAATGTAGTCACTTCCAGTTCAAGATCAAGATGACTCACTTATTGTTGAGAGATTGGAATAAACAACATTTTCATTAATCAAATGGATATCATTAGCATTGAAATATTTCAGACTTTCTGTATGAGAGGAAATGACTGAGAAAAAAATCACTAAATGAAAAAAACAACAATTTCTTGACAATGCCATGCAGTTTTATTTAACACTCAGAAATAATTTGCAATATACATGACCGAACAGATAAGTAATGAAGGCAGCATTTTTAGCAGAATACAGGATCTCTTTGACATCTCTTTCTTTGACATCAGCATTGTTATCAGCCACCAATGCTGCCATTTCAGCACATAGTACAAAATTACCAGTCAAGAGAGAACAAAAGGAGGCAGTTGATCTTTTTGTAATGCTTTTAAATAATTTTACAGCTCACAAAATGAATGCTCATGTCGTGCATCATATAGTACAGCATAGAGCTGTGAAACTTCCTTAACAAATACAATATTTTAACCTAACTGCTCTTTAAGTTAACTTAATGTTTGAACGGGCAATGGAATGACTACAATGACAAGCCTTGGAGAAAACCAGAACTTTCCTTAGGTAGATCAGTTTGGCTTTGTTT
Organism: Calypte anna; assembly: GCF_003957555.1. Taxonomy (NCBI): domain Eukaryota; kingdom Metazoa; phylum Chordata; class Aves; order Apodiformes; family Trochilidae; genus Calypte; species Calypte anna. The sequence goes on from NC_044245.1 coordinate 121,800,979, forward strand.
TGCTTTCCATACCTATCTTTTCAGTATAAATAAATAGCCGCAATGTATTTTTTTTCCTGTCACAAAACCTTTCTGTGCAAAAGAAGTCTCAAATAGCTTCTTCTTCACCATAAATCTTGGCATGACAATATTGTGCATATGATGCTGGGGTTTAATAAAAAACATCTATCACTATAACAAACATGATTCTGTAACTAAGAGACTATACCAGTACTTAACATTCTGTATCCAAAGGTAAATTTTCCAAGATTTTTCTACTTTGAGTATGAAAAAAATTGAATCAAATAGACAATAGAAGCTACTCATCACCCAAGAGTACAAAAAGCAAACAATGTTTTTTAGTAATTTATATTTTGTTAATTCAAATTGCTATAATATGAGGGAACGGTATTATGGACAATACTGACAGATCTCTCCACTGTATACAGTGTATTTTAATTGCAGGGTGTTTGGGTAATACATGCTATGATCCATATAGAAGCCATTCTAATAGTTAAGAATTGAAAATATGCTACTGTCTCAGCCTTACTGGCCACAGTAATCACTGATGTTCCAAGTCACTGCAGTAGTAAAAAAAATCTGCTAAGTGAAACTGGCCAGGCAGTTCCAGTGCACTCTGGCCCAGAGTTAAAAGTTAGAGGCAAAATCCAAATTGTCTATGTGAAATTGACCTAACAAATATTCTTAAATAAAAATCTAGACATCTGTTTAGCCCTAAATCACACATAACAGTCAGAACTCTGAGAGATTTTCAAATGTCAGTAAGACCTCAAGCACTTCTTGCCTGTGATGCAACACCTTGTGCTCCAGATAAAGTTGGGAAACACAAAATCCACAAAACATATTGAATACCAGAACTTGTGAAAGTTAAGATAAATCTTTCCTGGCCACTGCTAGTAGCCCTGAAATATACTTTAGAAAAATTATATGAAATCCTCCTTCCATTCCTCTTGAAATAACAACTAATATAACACCCAAAAATTTCTGAAAGAGGAACTGAAGGTAGAGCAGTGTCTTGAAAGCAAGCCAGACTGCTCAGTCTTTACAGGCTTCAGTCCAGGTCTCTGGGATGGGACTGAGGGCTCCTGAACTGAGATCCTTGACAATGAAGTGTACAGTACTGTTCAACTGACAGGATGCTGATACCTAATTTAATGTCAGTTGAAAGAAACTTCAGGCTCTGCTGGTGATGTTGGATAAATCTCCACCAATTGCAGTGTCAGCTTAGACACCCGGTGCCTACACTTACATATTACTTATACAGACACTCGTATGAAGATACTCAAAAGTAGTATTCTGAACTTGGAGTTTACTTCCATCTCTGTCTGGGAAGTTAGAGAGATTTTAAAAATACTGGCTTTTTTCCCAAAGAAATACTCTGCTGACACCAGTCACATACCGTAATGTGAACATGATGAAGTAACTGGGCTTGTAGTTTGGATGTCAAGACACTGCAACTTAAAAAGGTCCAAGTGAACATATATCTTGCAGAAACAACACCCACGTGGACAACTCCCAAAAGTAGAGCACAGAAGCAGCTCTCTTTACTTACCAAAATATTATGCCAGTGTCTTGTCTAACTATGATGCTTATAAATGGTATATCTTTTATCATTTGTCTGTTAGATATAGCATATATTTATGTCACATGTTTTCATAACACATTATGTGCTAATGAAGCCTTTCTAATGTCTGGAAAATGGTGACTGAAGAATATTCTGGTATGGATAAACTGTAGGGCACAAAACTGCATCCTGATATAGACTGCCATTGCATGTATTCTCTGTGTCTAGCTTTTGCTTAAGAACACCTTAAACATTTGCTTTTTTTCTTGAATATACAGTTCTCACAGGCTGGGACCTGCAACGAAGCTGATGAACAAGATGTATAACAAGGACATGACTCCCCTGCCAAAAAAAAAAAAGGGGAGGGGGAGGGCAAAGCATAAGTAAATGATTGCTGAACCTTTGAACCTTTTTACTGCTTTAAGTTTTACCTATGAGCTTTGTTTGAGTCCTCACTAACAATATCAAGTGGTAAAGAAAACTACTCACTGCTACTTGAGGAGGTGATCAACCACAAGTGTAAAAGGCCAAAACTGAAGCATCAGCATTTAGGAAGCAAACCATTATTACCTTTAGCACTGCTGGAAAAATTCATTCCAGACTGGTATCTGGGTTCTTACTCATATAAGAAAAAATATTACATTAAGTTTTCTTAATATTGTAGTCTTTGTGTAAATGAAATGCAATGTTAAAATGTCACCTATCTGGAAAAAAATGACTTAGTGCATGTTAGACAAGGATATTGACAGAATGATATTTCCTGACTGAAATAAAAAAGGGATCTATGCTCCAAAAGGAATTTATAATACAACTAGAAGAAAATAAATAGCCAATTGTAAGTAAGGGTGTGTGAGGGAGTACTTTTCAATGAGGTTGTTATTATTTCATTATTTTTAGGTGAATAGTTTTCAATGATAAAATCTCATTTAAGGAGTTGATTGGCAAGAAAATGTGAGTCATTAGTTTGTGCATAAGGTTTTTTCTAGCTTTTGTGTGATTTTTTTTTTTTCACTTTCCAGAATTTCCAACACAATTGAATTTTTATTTGCCTAAGAGCTGGAATAGCTTTAAGAAGGCTAAAAGTTGGAGTTGCTTACCGTGAAGTAATCCCTATTTTCCTGTAGGGATTGGACGGTTTCCTCTGAAGTCCAGAGAAAATTTCCTACTGCAGCCTGCTGCCTAAGGTAGCTGCATTTTTCTTCTGAAAGTAATTACATTTCCTCCTAAATACTCATATAAAATGCATCATGTCTGCAGAGCTCTAGAGCCCTCTAGTGCCTGTAATTCTGCTTCCCACATATCTCCTGAGGAATAATTCCACTGAGTTTAATGGACAGATTGATTCAGCCTGCCTGTGCACAACTCTGTGCTACTTTCATCTATGTTTGCACAGCCAGAAAAGCCAGTATGGCTCTGACAGGGAGATGGTAAAACTGGAACTACTGGAGTGTTGGGCTGCTGTGATGGCCCATTTACTGGTTCTATAAACGGTGTGAGAGTCACCTATATTCCTAGCAGTATATGCAGAGCAGTATACTGCCTTTTGGAGCTCTGCTGTCTGGGGAAGAACAAAAAGTCTTCTGTAAATTGCACACTGTATTGTGTATGTATAGAGCATTTACAGAGAGCTTTTCAAGGCTGTTTGCTCAGGAGTTTGAATCAGGCTTGTCTGAAATATAAGAAGATTTGAACTAAAAATGGAAAAAGATGTGGTCAGTGAGAAAAAGAAAGGAAAAAAGGAGGTTGGGTGAGTACATAAAGCAACAAGCATTGGCTGGTGAGCTAGATTAAAACCTTAGTTCTGGAATGTAATACTGACCACAGACACAATATATCTTAGTTACCTGCAGACCCCCATTTTTTAGTTGGAAGCAAAAATATTTACCTTTGAAACACTGCACATCTAGGAAACAATTCAGAGGGAAAGTGGAAGGCCAGTGTCTTTTGTGATTTATGAACCTCTGAAAAGACTCTCAAAGCAAACTAAATTGTTTATTCATCTCACCAAGCCCTTAAAAAATTCTCAAGTTTCTGTCAAACAACACTGGGCAAGGGAGAATTCAAATATTTCCCTGGTCAGAAGCTCTTCTCCAGCACAATGTTCACACTCATGGAATCCAAATGGAAAGAGACTTCACTCTAAGTATCAGTCTTGTATAACTGATGAGAGATGCCTTCTCAAATATTCAAATGTATATGCACATACTTTTTTTCATTAAGAGTTAAAAAGATAAGAATTATGTTTTGGCAATAGAGAAGCACCAAATTTTTATGCATATTTATAGTAGCCATAACCTTAACAAGAAAATAATGGGCTCCATTTGCTGTTTATGTTGGGTTTAGAGGTACTCATAAGGAAAGCTCAAAAAACAAAATTGCAGTTAACACTTATGCACTACTATGAATTCAGAAATTTATACATTGCAGTAGTTCCAATCGTTTGGACTTACTCTCACAGGTTAGATTCAAGCTACAGTTTTTTTAGAGGAATAGGAACACAAGGTAGCAGCCATTTCTGGTTACAAGGTGAGGAGAGTCATTTTCAGGGAAATGCTCAAAGGTGGGAACAGCAGTCATGCCCAACTTTTTTGCAAGTGGAGAAGATGCAGATAGACACTATAGAGATACTCCAGATTCTTCATATCCCTTCTCTCCAACATTATGTCTCTTAAACCAAACAGAAGAGGGTTTTTTTATGTGTGACCACAATACATTTTGTAATGCAAGGGAGGGAGGAGGGTCACACATCACACCTCATTATCAGATATTGCTTGAGTATTGAGTATGATGTAGGAGGCAGCACTTGCATTTTGATAATGTCTGAATGTACATTCAGAAGAGGGGAAGTGTTGTGAAATGTTAAGCTAAAAGGACCTGAGTTGTTCTCATGCACTGTAGCCAATGAACTGAAAACAGAGCATTCTTGGTTTCAACTGTTCCCTGGTTCCAACTGTTACAAAAGCTGGAAGATGAGTAAAGTCAGAGTAAGGTCTTACTCTTAAGCCACTGAATGATGTTTTGGATATTAGATTTCTGACTTGAAATCCACTGAAAATTGTACTGTTCACAAGTATGAGGTTCACACTCTTTTGAGTTTGAGAATAAATCCCCTCTACCTAACACACTCTTCCACCAGAGATGAAACTCTGAATGCAGACAGCCTGTAGCCACTTGCAGGCCATGCCAGTTCACTTCTCGGGTATCTGTGTTCCTTCTGAGCATGAAATTATCTTTTTCCCCACACCTGATACATAATGAAAGAAGCATTTGCTTCCAGAGTGAAAGAGCCTATCAAAGACATGGGGAATTGAGAAGAAGTGGCTAGATTAGAACAAAATTTTGGAGTGTTGAGGAGTAGACTGCTACTTGTGGTTATAGGAGTGAGAAACCAGGAGTGGTATTGGGCCAGAACTAGAATGCCAGCCCTGGGCCTGGCTGAGTAAGTAGACTGCTTTATAGACTTCTAACAGGAAATGATAAAATTAAAAAAATAAAAAATAAAAAGGAGCAACCTGGGCAAAGGAAAACAGACAATTTGATACACAAATGAACTAGAAATGTTTTAACAAAGGAACAGGGAAAAATGGGAAGATGGCACACAAGATGGGTCTGAGTAATGTGGGCAGTGGAGACTACAACCTGAGCTAATTATCTGTTATCTCTTCCTGTACCACAGAGTCCCTGTAGGTAAAAGATGCAAATAATGAGCAGGCAATGAGTGACTTGGATCTATGCATTAAGCCAAATAATGAAAAGACTTTTCTATCATTCTAGAGGCATAATTTTAGAGTGTTGCTCATCATGCAAATCATTCAACAAAAGGCTTTTGGCACAATAATACTTGGTGCTGCAATGCTTAAAAAAAAATTATGGCCTCAGCATTTTTTTTAAAAAGCAACAATTTGCAAAGCTGAGTCAGACATGCAAGTTTGTACTATGTTGTCTGGAGAAAAAATTAAGTTCTTAGACTGGGATTCAAAGCAAATTGCGTGTGGAACATGAAGATGCATGATCCTAACTCTTATCAGGCAGCTTCAGTGTGCCTAAAATGTCTTGCCATCATTTAAAAACCTGCTTGATGGTCACAGCACAGTGTTCCAGGTTCTGAGAGCCTGAAATAACTTTCCTGCATTTAGACAATGGTTTTCTCCCTGGGTAGTTTAAATATTTGGCCTTTGATGAAAATAACAAAAAAGAGACTGTTCAGGACTAGAACCCACATGACTTCCTGGCCAAATGCCCAAACAACTATTTACAGGGCAAGGCTGCTACTATCTGATGTGATCTGCTTTCTTTCTGGTTGTCTTATATCTCACTGATAATAGGAAGAGAAGTCATGGTCAGATCACTCCAGGGACTGTTGGTACAGATGCCCTCCTAAAACACAAAAGCTGGATGTGAAATACTCTTACAGTGAGGACCTAGATCAAAGAAGTCCTTTGGCAAACAGTTGAATTTTTAGGCTATGATGTAAATGTGGCCAGAAGCATCACCATCACCCTGCACCCATGCAGTCAGATATGATCTCAGTGATGCTAATTAGCCACTCATCTCCAGTATCTGACACATGTTTCTGCCTAAAAATGTGGATATCTCATACACCCCAGGACATGAGAGTAAGATTTTCCTAAACTTAAATGCTCAATTATAGTTAAAAAGTTTCCTTATCATGTGTTTAAATTGACCTTGTTAGTCCGACTAAATGTCTAGGAAAAAATATATATGATCATGTCATTAAGAATTTACCCTACCTACATTTTGGATAACAAAATTTTGCATATACAGCTTAACCAGCATTTTTATTATTTGAGTGCTTGTCTCTACTGCTGCAAAAGAATAATATAATAGGATGCTTCTTTGCAGTAAGGTAGAGAGATAAAATCATAGCAACATTAATAGCAATAACACTAATATCAAAGTAATATAAGAACAATTTTATACAGTACCTGTGCAATGAGAATAATTGAATGGATTTAAAAAAAAAAAAAGACAAATTAAGAGAAAAAATATGCTGAGCATTAGAACTATTAGACTGATGAATAATTTCCCATGGGAATTAATAAATGTCATATGGTATTTTTATAAAAAGTCCAGTCAAATGCAAATGTTCTAATTATATGTTCCTAAATTATAAAATAAAATGTACTCCTTTTTAGCATGCAGGTATCTGTTTGTTTTTCAGCATCTTGAGTAAGAACTCAACATAACTTATTTATAGTGGCATAAAATCTGTAGGAAATCTACTGACTTTAGAAGAGGCAATACCTTTTTTCTTCAAGGTGCTGAGCTCTAAGTTTGAACATATAGATTGCAAAAATATAGAACTTTTTTTTTCTTTGCTGCATTTAGGATTACAATTCAAGTGTGGTTCAGTGCACAACTGTATGGCACTAATATTGATGTCCTGGCTCAGTGACCACAAAAACGACATGAAAATAGTACAAATGAAGCTCAAGTCAAGACTATCTCCCTATTGGAGACACTTCTTAACTAGCAGGCACCATGTTTCCTACAGCTTTATGCAAAGAAAAAAGTTAAATAACAAAATGCAAAGATAGAAGAGAATCGGTAACATTCAAGGCCATACATAAAGAGTTTGAAAATGTTCAGCTGGAGCTAGACAAGCACTGAAGATTGTGGAGATCTCCACCAAATATCAGCTTCTGTCAGATTTTTCCAGTAAAAATAAATCTATAACCAGTCCAGTTGTGGTTAAATGTTTATCAACACGTTTGGGTTTGTTGGATGCAGATCTTATGAGATTCAGATCTCAACTGAAAAAATATTTGCTGCACATCCAGACATTATTTGAGAAAAAGCTTTTCCATTAAAGGAATACATAAGTCTTTAGAAAAGCAAAGAAATTGTTTATTCTTCTCCATTGTTTCTTTATTTAAATGAAATTTTTTAAAATGAAATATGCAGTAGTCAAAGTTCAAGTGCAGAAATACAGAAGGCCACCCTGCTGGACTTGTCTCTTGCAACAGTTTGCATTAGAAATCCTCATTTATGTATATAAAATCCCAGGGAATGCTTATAGAGCACACCGTTACATACGGTCCATTTTTATATTTACCTATATCTACCATTAGTTCAGACTGGCAAAATCGACTCTAAGACCCTATTTTGTTTAAGTCTGTAGGAGTTGTCTTTAAAATGGTAAGACTTCAAATCAGTAAGAGCTGGTTAAAAATGAAATGGTTTCCAGTCTGAGTGCGTTCACTCAGCTGACAGTGTGTGCAGTCAAATAATCACCCAAGAGCACTTGCTGCTAAGCTAGAAGATTTCTGAGAGTTTTCAACCACTTACATAAATTGGATATTTCGTATCTGAACCATTTTTTGTTAGAACAAGTATTTGGAGGAAAGAACAGGTTAAATATTTCTTCTGTACACACTGCTAAAATAAAAGTAGTTTTGCTGATATAAATCTGACTCAAAACATTAAAAATGCTAAGCTTTTAGGCACAGTGGCTCTGCTATAAACCTAACATTTACAATACGATTACTGAAGATGCAAAAAAAAAAAAAAAAAAAAAGCCACAACAAAACCCACATTTCTTGTCAGTTGCTGTGTTTGAGTTTTTCAGAAGGCTTTTGAAAGTCAGAATACAGGCATAAGAGGTACCTTCCCTGCATACTGCATACATGGGACGTAATTTTGTTGTCATTTCATTCTAATGAATGGGATTGCATGCAACAGTATTGCTTATCTCTGACAAGAGAACTTGGGCCTTAGGGATAATCAATGAGATACGTAGATCATCTGAAAGTCCCTCAATTTATTTTTTTTTTAATTTTGTCCTTTATTTTATATTGAAAACCAATGAGGGACTGGCTGGCACCATTTCAGAGTACATTGTGGTTTGTTTCCTCATTATGGAAATTTGTGGTTAACTTTGCATTTTGTTTTTCCTTTTCAACATTGTCTCATTGTTCTTTCCCCTTATGCTTAGAAGTATCTTGTTCAAAAAAGAAAAGATACTGTTTCCCTGTAGAAATAAACCCAGGCCTACTCATGAAGAGAACTATTCATAATATAGGCTTACAATTCATCTAAAAAATATCCATCTGTGTTTCAGAAAAGACCTCTGTTTCATGAAACTGTGCTGACTGCCATTCAGCCTTCTGAAAGAAGCTAATGTTTTACTGTTACAAAGTTTAGACAAATATTTGCTCCCTCGAAGCATTAGTCTGGATATTTAGAGGGGTATTCATCCTGGAGCTAATTTAGGTGCTTCATTTATCCATTTCCAGAGTTTGCCAATCTAGTCAATGGGAAGAAACAGAGCCCTACAAGGGCTGAAGTCAACCATAGGGATGTGCACCCCTCTCTTCTCCCTGTCTAAAGAGTGGTTCACAGCACTGTTAGGGATGCTTGGAAAAGAAAGAGAAGAATCATGCTGTTATACAATAATATTATTCATTCAAGCTTCTCTGCCTCTTGTCCAAGTAAGTGTTTTTTTCATTCCTCTTTTGCCATTGTATCAGAAAGAAACTCAGAAAGATTCATGGAGGGCAAGTGTTGTGTCATAAAGTAGAAGGAAACAGATGATCACCCCTGACCTGGACAGTAACATTGCAAATAAACAGTCAGGGCTGAACATCTGCACTCTGCTTTCTCTAACCAATGGAAGAGCAAAGAAGGCTCTTTGCTCTGCTTCATCTGACAATTTTTCAAAGGACATACTTCCTATATTATTTATTTGTAGACTAACATATTTATTTATAGACCGAAAGGTAAACTTCAGCTTTACAATTGTGTAAGCCTATGAAGATTTGCATGGGGTTTTATCCATATGATAACATGCAGAATTTGGGTCCTGGGAAGGACTCTGTGTATGTGTGTGTGTGCTTGTTCCTGAGTCTGTGTGTAAACACACAGGAAAATCCTCAAACTGTAAACTGAACCAGAAGGTCAAGCATTAAAAGTCAGAAGCTCACAATACAAGCCAAAAAGAATTATAAATACTGTTTTATTGGGGCAGTGGTGTATCTCCTCAGAGCAACGCTGTACTCCTTTGAAGATAACATTCTCGTAAGATCTCAGTCTAAAGTTCTATAGTCTCAAGATATCATGATAGTCTTCATTACATACCATTCTAATACTAATTCTGAGCTCTACATCTCTATCAAGGAACATGCTTTTCCTCTAAGTGGAAAGTTCTGCTAATCAATATATAAATTAGCTTACTGGAAGCTGGCAGTTTGTACTAAGTGAACAGTAAAAGTATCACAGAATAATAGTTATTCCTCTCTTGATAGTGTACCATTTTAGAGAGCAAACACTTTGCTTCATAGAATCATAGAATCATAGAATTGGCTGGGTTGGAAGGGACCTCAGAGATCATCGAGTCCAACCCTTGACCCACTTCTGCTGCAATTACCAGACCATGGCACTGAGTGCCACATCCAGTCTTTTTTAAAATATCTCCAGGGAGGGAGAATCCACTACTTCCCGGGAAAGCTCTTCTTTTGTTTGGTCTTCGATTTTAAATAAATAAATAAGTAAACCTAAGAATCACACTAAAAATGAAGTTAAGAAACTAATTTGCGAAAGAAGCTGACAGAATATTAATTAGTCAGTATTTCTGCTTCAGTGGTCTAATTTTCAACAAATTGCATTCTACTCATTAGTGTAACTGTACTCAAACCAGTTAGCAATTGTTCATTGTCAAAATAGAATAGCATACTGTGTCAGTATCCATAGGGGTCTGTTCCAGTTCTGGTATCCACTGACCAGCAGCAGAGAATAAAGAGTATACTTATTAAATGTGCAGATAAAGACATGTTGAGATAATAAAAGACAGGAAGGAGAGCCAGAACTTTGGAGTACAGGGTAAGAATTAAAACTTGTCTTGAGAAACTGGAGGTACAGTATGAAAAATAGTGCCAATAACAGTAATTTAAAAAAATCAACTTCACAAACTGTTCACGATTCTAGAACTACATCTAATCAGAACTGCTCTGTTAAGAAAAATACAGGTTTTAGGGCAACCATAAGAGCACTAAAAGCCCTGGTACTGTGAGATAATGTAAAAAAAAGTATCTGTCTCATACATCAGGTAGATTCCAAACAAACGTCTTCTGCCCACACAGTTATTCTGCATGCTAGAAGTTGGCCTGTGCTTCAAGAAACAAAAAAACCCAAGAAAACTATGATCACTTTGCAGTAAGTAACACATTCAATATGTTTTAACAATGTTATCCTTAAAAAAAAAAAAAAAAAATGAAAAGAAAAGAAGATAAATGCTATGCTATAATATATAAATAAAACTGACACCTACAAAAATCAGTCCTTTAACTACATTCAGCACTGGTAAGTCTTAGCTGGTGTCCAGTTAGGCATTTGAAGGAAGGTGTCGACCAAGTAGAGAATGAGAAGAGGTATTAAGTATCTAGAAAACAGTACATATGAGAAAAAGACTGAATACACGAAGTTGTTTATACTCAGAAGATCAGAGTGAAGAGTATGGTGTCACAGACCTGAAAATATCAAAGATGAAAATACTGTTTTCTAAGCTTAGGGTGGAATGAGTTTAAAGGTCAGAATTAAAAAAAAAGATGGTTTAGATAAGATGAAAGAGATTTTTGTGATAGTAAAAGAAAATGAAACATTGCAAGAGACTGGTTGAAGAATCTGTGCAATCTTCCTAATTGGAGGTCTTCAGCAGTATATAAACAAGGAATAATCAGGAGGGTTTTTAAGAAAAAATTGATTATGCTTGTGTTATGAATGAGGCGACCTAGAACCAGCGTTCTGTGAAACAAATTTTCATTCCCACCATTCCACTCAGGAAATATTTTAGTAGATTATTGAGACAATATCTAAAACTAAATTGTTCAAGATGCATAATTTTGCTCCACAAAAAAAATTAAGTCTTCCACAATTATCCTTGTTGCTTTGTAGACCCTATCAAACTGGTCAATTCTACTCAACAGCAACTGCAGAGTTAACAGAGACATTAGGTAAACAGAAGGGACGTTATGTACATCATCCATTTTTCCTGCCATGAAGTGATATTCTCAAAATACTAAATGAACCACGTAGCTAATTTTTGTCATTTTCAGAAAAAATTTATATACTGTCATCAGGGAACACAGATACTATTTTCAGTGCTGTCTGTCCACTTATTTAAGTGAGGCCCAAGTAATTAAAATTAAGTCTTCTAAACTGTATTTGTTTGTGTGAGATCTCCAGACAAACCAATTTCCCTAACTCATCTGTTCTTAGTATTACAATTAAGGGAGAATGGCTTTTACTGGATAAAACCATATTTTAAAATTCTGAGGCAAGTATTAAGAATAACCAGACAGGTACCACAGCAAAAACAGAACATGGACAATTAAACTGAAATGGTAACATCAGATGCAATGTGATTTCATTCTGATATGCTGTTAGATAGGATAAAGCTTTGATTGAAGTAGCTGTTAATGTTGAACAGCACCTTCAGTAACCTCACTGGGAAATTTGGAAACTCCCCCAGGAAGTTACAAAGCCCAGGTAACAACATTTCTGAAGGAACTGTTCAGGGAGATCTCAGGAGTCAGGTGGTAACCACCATTCTTCAGTCACTTGAAGCCCATACTCATCACCATGACAGATGCTACGAGTTCCTGAACCATAATCCTTCCACTTAGCTGTCTTTATATTCATGACAGGAATGAAAATGTATTTTGGTTTGACCTAGATAACTATATATTATATCTGAACAATGATACCATACTTGAATAAAGAGCAGTGATTTTTAATGACATATATAGATGAATAGGGATGGCTAAAGTACTCATATGCTATTGTGACAGAGGCCAATACAGATGTTAGACAAATGTATCAAATTTTACATCATCAGATTCATCATATCTGTGAATTTGGAATCAGTTGTTTTAATGCAGAAATATCAAAAACTGTGGAATATACAAAGATTCACAGATGCAACTTATCCAAACAAACTGCAATCACACCAGATTGAACAAGTTTAGCCTTGGAAAGAAGAAGAAATGCATGACAGCAGGGGTGGATTCATCTGATCAAATGAAGACACCTACAGTGCAAATCTGATCTAGCCAGCTGGATTACCCTTCTTGCCAGTGGAGAAAAACAAGTACACATAGGGTGTTATTCCTCACATCTTATTTACGATAGGTCAGATTAATTATGTCCTGCAGTGCTGTTGTCTTCCAACTGTAAATGGAACCTAGGAAAAGTAGTTCATATGTAGACAGCTAGACTGCAGACTTTGAAAGTGATGTGAGATGAACTCCACTCCTAACAACCAAGTGGAAGTTATACAGAAAAAAGGAATAAAAAGAAAAAAAACCTACTCAAGCAAGAAACCCGTATTTTTTTCTTGCGAAGTTTTGAGAGACAACATTGGACAAAACCAGAAACCTTCAAATAGAAAACTAGTTTTCATCATCATGTTTTTAAAAATTGACTTTGAAAAAATATTCCAGTTTATTTTTCATCCCATTTTTTTTTTAATTACTTACTAAATTTTAATTTCCTCTCTTTCTCCAAGTGGCTCCAGAGGAGATAAAACCCAAAGATTTGGTACTAATGAGAAGGTAAAAGTACATCTATGGACTCAACTCCATCTTGGTGTGTGTGTCTTTGTTGACTTCAGTAGAATTCTGCAAAATGAATTTGACCTTGGATGTTTTCAATCAGTGTGTTCCAAATGAGAAAAAATTGTTGTTAGTAAAGACCAAAGAGGGAAATAAATCAAAGACACAAAGGGCAGTCAGTCGTCCAATTCTCTCTGATTCTCTGTGGGAATTGGGTGCTTAACAGCCCTTAGTATCCTTGAAAATCTCCTCTTGGGATTTGAAAATGAAAAGAGAAATGGGTAACCTTTTTTACTTTCCAAAAATTGCTCAGGGAGGAGTTAGGCCTTTCTGTTGCTTTGTGGGGGTAGAGAGAGAGAGGAGGAAAGACTGAATAATTTTGTATAAAATTTTGCTGTAGTGGATTACACTAGTAAGAAAGAAGAGGGGAAGGCATGTTGTTAGTTTGTTTCAGTTTCCAAAATGTGCATTTGAGTCAGTTTGTTTTCCTTTGAGTAAGAGCAATGTAATAAAAAATCCAGGTCTAGATAAAAATAATTCATGTACTGAGAGGAACACGTCAGGTTCTGCAGGAGACAGTCACAGCTCTTAAAAATTACAAGCATAAGATGCATAGACCTCTGCAAGACTATACAGGTATTAAAAGAGCAGATTACTCTAGAGAGCTGTTTTTCTCCCTTCCCATTCATACATTAGACTGTCTGCCTCCTCTCACCCACCAAACTGAAATTAAAACAACAAATGTGTATCATTTGCCTTTGAATGTGGTGTAAGAGGTAGGAAAAAAGAATCATTAATATATGTGGATAAATATTTAAGATTAGAACATGAGATCTCATTCCAGTTTTGACAATGAGTCAGAGCTGAAATGAATTCAGGTCTCTGGACCACTTCGCCTTAACCCAATCATCCATACAGCAAATTACCTGGAATGATTAGATTGCAGAACTGTACCCATGGGCCCCTAACCCATTAAGCAGGAGGTGCTAGAAACTCTGCTCCTGCTTCAGTAGGAATGCAAAGGGTTTGCTAACGTGATACAGGATGTGTCTGTTCTGCAGCAAGTGCTGGGAAGGCTGCAGCATCAAATCCCTGCTAGGGAGTTCCCCTGTCCTTCCTCTTTTAAAAATGCACTTGATTGAAAGCTTTTTACTCATTCCTTGCACAAAAACGAAGGTAAACACAGCTGTAGGATTTTAATGGCCTGAACATAAGTGCACATATTTTTGTTGTTTTGGTATTGCAGGCTGTTGACTGAATTTCAAAGAAAGCAGTAACAACAGAACAGTAAAGGAATTGTACTGACTCAGGAGATGCATTAATATTCAACCCATTCTACCAAATATGCTTGGGAATATTTTCAAGTATAATAAATTCCCCACAAGCTGCTGAGCTGCTATACATTGCATGCTACTACAGGCAGCTGGCAAAATCTAAGGTAACTGACCAAAACTACAAATATATACTTTAATATAGAATTATTCAGGCCACAAGCTGTCCTTGAATAAGCTAGAAGATGAAGCCAGGTATAAAATGAGTAGTGGGGCAATCACCTTTTTAAAAAATATAAAAATGAACATTATCATGGCATGGTGATAGCATGTGACTGTACTTGGAGCATGCTGTACATATCTGATGTCATTAGTTGTATTAAGTGCATTGTATGGATGCTGACAAAGAAGAAAAGGAATTATTTAAGGTCTGTGAGTCTATCTATGAGCTTAAAGATCATTTAGCTCCTTGTAGTCAGATTACAACTTGCAGCTAGCATTTGTATTTCTGGATGATAGAAGACTAAACTTGATACACCATGAAGGCATTTGGAGATGTTCTGGGAGTGTTCCAGTGTCCTGGAAAAAAACCAAAAAAACAAAAAACAAATTATTCTGAATTATTACTAATTTATCCAGACTTTTTGCTACTCAATATCCAAGAAATACCCACCTACTGAAATTACTGTCAGAAAGATAGGCAAAAATCTTTTTCACATTAGGTTCTCCTTTTCTTATTGGAATTATATTTCAGAAGAGCTACTGACTCCTAGAGATAATGGATCCTTAAACATGCAGGAAAACACACTGGGAAGAATCCAGGTCTATCAGAGAGGTCGTCCTGTTGGAGCAGAATCAGGTGGAAGCCTAATAAAGTCTAAATTTACTTCTCAGACCTAGTTACACCATTAACCCTGCCATTCAGCTTCCTAACCAGAATGACAAGAACGTATTTTACAAAAAGAATAATAGGTGATATATTGTATGAGAATAAACAATTATAAATTAGATAGGTGACTATTTCGGGATTTCACAGCTCCCTGTTGAATTTTAAAGTAGAAAACATTTATACTTTCTAATCTGAAGGAGAGACGGGGTTTTTGGGCCAGTACAACTCTGTGTTGTAATGTAGAGGGATCACCTATCCTGCAAATATTTAACTTATGACGGTCTCTCTACTCAGACACTACCCACACTACCACTAACAATATTACCTATACACAGCTACTTCCATATTTTGATCTTGTAACATTATATACCTACCAAGCAGAGCACGGATCAGAGAAATTAATAACGAGGTAAACCTTCATTCAGTTGCAGCCCATCTGTATTATTTATTGTCTGCCATCTGCAAAGTATACGTTTAATCTGCACGTAGAATTACTGTCAATATGTAAATAAACGGAATAACCATTTGTACAAATGACCTCACATATTTATGCATAAAATGCTTCAATTCAGCATCTGCATCTCTATTTGTTTGGATCAGATGTCTCTGTGTTTAAGCATTTTGCACATGCAATTGCACAAATAAAAAATTCTGGGAAAAAAGCAGGCTTAAGATGAGATAAGAGATAAAGAAAAACTGCTTTAAACATAAAAACAGCATTTCAGAACTGCATCATTCTATTGTATTTAATTACCGGGAACAGTGGAAGCAGTATCCGATTAGCTGAGTACGTGGGGTCTCAAATTTTTCATGATCTTTTCAGCAAAAGAGTTCAAAAATATCTATCATTTCCTGCCAGGGCTGTAAACAGAAGGAAAAAAAATAGATCAAGCACAGAAATGTGAGCACTTTCAAAATAATAATCCTTAAACGTCAATATTCTCAAACAATTTGGGACACCAAAATAATTCCTTGTGGTGTGAAATTGAAAATCTCCATGAAAATCTTAACTGCAGTCTTATGACTTCTTCAGCAGAGCACAGAGTCAGTACCCAGAAAAAACGAGATGAATCAACCCCTGATTCTCAGTCTCCTTTTGCAGCCCTGGCTCGGTTCTCTAGAATGAGACAGCTGCATTTACAAGGAATCCTCTCTTTGCCCAGCACATTCTCTTCCAAATGCTGAATACAATTGCTTTGAAACACAAAATCAGTGATCATTTTAATTGCACTAAATCAGTCAGGTGTAGTGGGCTTCCAGTGGTGTCACCATGACACGATGGCTGGAATTCCCAAATTCCAGAGACATGAATAATAGAGCAACCTGTACTCCTAGTGCTGTGCTTGATATGAATGTCACTACCAGGCTCAGACAAGTGACTGTAACATAAATAGGAAAGCCTGACTGAAAACACATTGGGCATTGGAGAAAATTTGGATTTTGACCCAGATTTTGTGTCTGGTCCCAATCTATAGCAAGCTGAGTAAAATCATGACCTGACGTTTGGGCAAATTCCCAGCTGGCTTTTACAGTGACAGTTCTGGCTCACCCCTAATACTTTTGTAGATCTGGATATATGATTTAGGGGTGGAGGGTTCCAGTTTTCAATAACTTCTCCATTTCAGGACCAGCCAAACAGAACTAAATTTAGTCAGAACTAGTCAGAAAAGTCTTTCTCTTCCAAATACATTTTAACATAAAGAAACATTGGAGATAATATCTACCAAACTGGATATTATTTAAGTCAAATTACTTTTAGTATACACTCAAGGCATAGCTGGCAGTATTATCACTCCCAATGAAATGGCTTCCTGAGAGTTTGATATACAAAGGATTAGAAACATCAATTGCATTGATATGAGCCTGTGAATGACAAGTAATGACAGATAAAGAATCTGTCATAATAATCACAATAACTACCTCTGGAAAGTACTCCTATGACTTTAATTGAGTTGTAGTAGTTAGTTAAAAGAGATATAAGTTCTTATAAACAACATGAATATGTCTTATTGTTCTGAACTGTAAAGGACCTACAGTTTGCTCTGAAGAGATCTTGTCAATCTCTGAGAGAGTTTTTAGGCAGAATTTTTATTACAGTTTATATATTTGCAAAGATTAAGGTGTACAGTAACTACTTTATTTACCAAGTCTTATACTAGAGGGGCAAACATAATAATAGCAATTAAAATGGAAAACAGCAGGAACACAGAGCACAGCAGTCTGGTTACAATGGAATTCCTGCTGGTAGGACAACAGGAACACATCAAACAAGAAGCAGTACTGAATAGAAAAGAAGCCAGCAAAAATAATGAGCTTTTAAATTATAAACAGAAATGGACAACCTTCTCTTTAAACAACGTAAAAAGGTGAATATAAAATTCAGTTACATGAAATAGGCAGAAAGCAACTATGAATAGAAACACCTTAGACAAGTTATTATAGAATGAGGGCTGCTTGCTGCATGGTTGTCAGTGAAAATGTATTGCTCTTATATTCCTTTCAAAATTAAAATGCTGCATCTGGGGACAGCTGTTGACTGATAAGGAAGGACTGCCTGGATTTCAGTGACATTATTTCTCTGCAACAGCATGTGGGAATTAATTTTGTTAAAGGCAAGACACAAAAATAAAACTGAAATAGACTGTATTTAAAGACGGTTTTTTCCAAACCTTGGACTTTATTATTATTATTATTGTTGCTGTTGTTACTATTATCGTTATTATTTAGGTTTTATTTTCCTTCAGTTTCTGGTGCTGAAATATCTTTCTTTCAGATTACTCCCTCCTGTCTGCAAATCCAAATAACTGAGATGTGATGACAGTTTTGAACATTAGGCAAAGTATTCTATACATGTTTTGATTGAAAATTTTATAATCTGTATCCTATTTTTTAAAGGCTTTATATTAGTTGACTGAATATCAGTCAGTACAAGATTCATCTGGAAATGGACCAATAGCCACACCTTTCCTGTCATTTGTGTGTAATGCCTGGGGATTTAATGGAATAGAATACCTGCTGTATATAAAAATATTCATTTTACAATAAAATTAGATCAGGCTTTTCTTTTTTTGCCATCTTTCAGAAAGAAAACCATAAACAAACAGACTCCCCATATGGTATATTGGATGACCATCCTCATAAGTCCATATTTGGAGATATTTTTTCCTGGAAAAAAAAAATTGCTCTTCTGTTTATCTCACCAAAGCTCAATATCTCTTACTTTGGAATAATCTCATTAAACATTGTCTAACATCCTGTGGGAATAAGGGTTCATTCCCATCATTCCTGGTGGAAATCTTAATTATAGGTTGCCATGAGAAGCTGAGTTACTAAGAAACTCATCCCTTTACTGTTCTACAATTTGCCACTTTTTGTTATGCTACAAAAGATGATTCTTGCAGATACAGCAAATGCCTGGAAAAATATCCACAGATGCAAAATATTTTCCAGAGGAGACAGTACACTTTTCTCCCATTCAGGAGTCAAGCTCAGGACACAGCTACTATGATCTCTTGATGTTTTGCTTCTGATTAAGTTTTCTTGCTATTACAGTGCCCTATTCACACACCAATGTCTAGATTCATATGACCCAGCATTAATAATTTCCTCTTTTATTTATAAATTTCATCCCCTTTCATGAAGCAAGATGCTCTACACTATCAAAGATTCTCAGTCTGCTATAAATGAGGTCACAATAGCTGTTGATAACACGACAAAGGCCTTCACAAAGCTTTCAAATGGCAAAGATATTTAAAACCCATTAATTTTGCAAAAAGAAGCACCCACGAGTAATGTGCCACATAACCTTTACTCTGCTTTTCCTGTATGTCAGCATTGTCTCTCTCAGTACATAACTAACTACTGTTCTTATAAAAACAAAAAGCTTTTGCTTTCCTGCTTGTTGCCCAGGATCTATTGTGCTCAGGGAACACTGATGCTCCATTTTACCCATCTATTTTATTTCCTACACACTGCCAAAGCCCTTCTTCAGGCTCTTTGGCACAATCCAGTGGTCTCAGCCTTGTTTGTTGTTTAGCTGGTAATGAGCCCACTGAAGTCTGTGAGGATCTTTCTACAAGTTTCCGTGCCCTTGAACTTAATCTGAAGGATGAGGAGATCCCATGGAAGAGCAGAATTTGGTCCCTGAAGTGGGGGCAGCATCATGACACATAAAAATGAACCACAGCAGGGCATGGAGGCATTCCTTAGCCAAAGTTACTGCTCTTGTAAGAGAGATTTCCAATGGAAAGTAAAGACACTTCCCTGCCCAACAGATAAGGAAAAGAATAAACAAAAAGTTAGTTTGCCAGTAATTTGCTTTGAAAATAAAAATTTTCTGATCTGAGAAAAATGCAAAATAACTCCAAGTCTATACAAACGATCATGAGTAACATGTATGAAAAGGTTTTTCCCCAAAACCTTGAATTTATATGAACCTAACTTCCCATGCAAATATGGAATCAAAGTAGAGAATCTGGTTCAGAAAGACAATGTTTTACATGTGCATTTATGTTGCAAAAAATAAAAAAGGAGTTTCATGAAACTGCTGAAAACCAAATCCTTCATTCAGTCTCAATGCAAATCTCAGCTTTCCCATCCATCAAAAAAAATCAGATTGCTCCACCGTTTTGAAAATTAAGGTTCTGTTCAACAAAAAGCTTTTTCTCCTCTCCCCTCCTACTAACTCTTTCTCTCCTTGGGGATAGAAACATACCAGCTTTTCTTGTTACTGTTTCCAGAGTAAAACCGTCTTTCTGACAGCAACCAAGCAAAAATCTTTTAAGTGACTCATCAGAAAGGAGTCTATGAAACTGGATGAGATCAGTTTAGCCTGTTTAAGAAAATTCAGAGCTGCCCATTAAAAGGGACAGTCCTTGGAAGCTGTTCATACTTCTTCCTTTCTGCTGCACTGGAATTTGTATAGGTGCACTGTATAAGATCACTGGAAAATTATTCTTAGGGGAAAATAAAATTTTGGAAAATCAAATCTATTCTCCATTCAAAGGCCTACTCTGACATAGCATTGTTCATTTGATTAATATTTTTTTAAAGAAATACTAAAATCCTTATCATACAAAAGAGTTTTTATTAAAAGATAGTTGCTCCCGCACAATGCCAGTGAGGGATAACAGGCCTGTCTTTCATCTCAAGATTAGGAGATGAATATTACTCATCCTGGTAAAAACTTCCATCAATACAGACAGGAATTTATATGAGCCAGGACTGAAGAAAACTTGAATAATTGAATCAGTGTTTATCTGTGCAAACAATGAAATCCAGAGTTTAAAGAAACAAAGGAAATCTTTTAAAAGCTCATATTAACTGTGGAACCTTGAAAAATATTTTTTTAAATGTAATATAGATGGTTTTTAGTAATTTGAGATAAATGTCCCCCAAAATTAAGTTTCTCAATATCCAGAAAAGAATTTAAGATACTTTATTAGTCACATAAAATCACTGAAGAGTTTGGCTTTGATAGTAACAAACATGGCTTTGACCTGTTTTTTTTCCAGGGCAGGCTTGAAGTCATATTTTTGCCAAAGTCAATCTGTTACGAAGCACTAGGCAGCTAACAGAGCATCCTAGGTCTTTAATAAGCATCCTGCATACCTATTGTTTTGGAAACACAATAGATCCAAATGCAGGTCCATAAATCAGTTCAAACATTAACCATTTCTAATATTATTCACCAAGCTATCTTCAAACAGCACCCTTGAAGAAAGCTGCAAAAGCAGGTGGGTTGGCAGCTGTTTTCTCAGGTTGGCACTGCACTCATTTTTTCAAAGCCAACGTTTCACAGCCTACTTACAAGCAAAATAAGTGTCTGACTGAGAAAAACTTTCTTTTCTCTGTAGAGGAAGAAGCAAGCAGGGCTGCTTTCAGCGTGCGTGTCCGTCTCTCCAGAGAGCTGGGGGGGACGAGACGGGACTGCAGGAACAGAAGCGATTCCTTACCAGACTGTGCCACCGTGAGGACAGGGAGCAGTAATGCACGACAAACACACAAGGACCTTGTCTTTGGTATCAAATATTTTTCAAATTGAGAACCTTCATAAGCACAGATCTTTCAAGTGTTTGTTTCAGAAATTTAGAAATGTTAAAACTGAAGTATTCATAAAGCTAATGGGAAAGAAGCACTTTTTTTTTTTTTTTTTTTCTGAATTCACTACAAATGTTTTGACATAGAGGAATGAAGCCCAAATTTGTTTTTCTTTAGTTGCCTTTGTATTCAATGCTATGTACAAGAGTTAAGAAATTTAAAAGTGAAGGAGAAAGAAGGAAGGTATTTTGGATTATATGAATGATGGCTGCCTTCATGTGAATTTATTTACAGTTCTTGCAAATTAAACCTATGTAGCTTTAGCATCTGTTACATGTCTCAGTGTCACGTCGGGCTAGACACCATACACTTTACTATATTTATTTACAGTTCTTGCAAATTAAACCTATTTAGCTTTAGCATCTATTACACGTCTCAGTAATAGATATGTAATAGATGTCATGTGGGGCTAGACACCATACACTTTACCATATGAGGATCCCAAATGTAAGCTTGCAGATAATATTTAGTGCATCGTCATAACATTAATACAAGCAAAAAGCCCAGCAGCAGCCATGGCCTGGGAGAGGGAAGAGGAGGGAAGATGATCAGAAGGCTGGAGCACCTCTCCCTATGAAGACAAGCTGAGAAATTTGAGATTGTTCAGCCTGGAGAAGAGAAGGCTCTAGGGACACCCTCTACTGGCCTTCCAGTACCTGGAGGTACAAATTTAGTATTGTAACTGAGCAGTTAATGCATTTTCCCACAACGAAGAAGAAGAATCCTCAGCCACCTTCATCCAAGAAGGGATCCAGATCCACTGTCCAGGAGCTCACCTCTCCTACCGCACAGGGGCAGGTAGTGAATCTGGGGTATGGAGTGTGCAGAGAGGAATAAAAGGGGAATGGCAGACAAGAAAGAGGGTTTATGTTCTGTATCTTTGGGCCTGCTTATCAAAAGAAGGGTAGAAGTAGAGAGTAGAATTCAGGTTTCCCCTCCTAGCCAGCTGATTTCATCATCATGTTAGGGAGCCATACTGTTCAAGTTCAACAGGAAAAGAGTGGTTCCCCCAGCTAAGAGGATTCTCTTGTGTGCATGGTAATCTCTTGGGGAACATAGATCTGAGGCCTTTCAAGCCAAAAAAAAAGACATAAAACTTGACAGTGGAGAAGGAGGAGGACAAGGAAGACTGTATGCAGACTCTGGGGCAGGCAGTGTGGTTTGTAGGGTTATCTCCCCCCTACAGCACCAGATGCATTGACGTGCCACATCCTCAGAGCTGCCCAGACACTATGGCTGCTCTTAGCCCCTTCTGCTAAGCCCCTTCATTACCAAAGGGAGAAGAGATAGACAAAGAGTTACACTATTTCAAATCCCATACCCATTTTTAAAAGCACAGGCAATAAACAGACCATATAATGAATGCACTTCAGACAGATCATAAGAAAGGACACTGAGTTCAAAACAAAGGAACTCACTGACATTGTCTGTGTCCAATGTATCTAATATGGGGACAGTTTCTTTCTAGTTTCCATGAATAATAAGAGCAAAAAGGGTCAATTTGGAAGTCTGAATTTCTGAAACACCAGAAGGATGCTGAAAAATGTAACACAAATTTACAGGTAATCTGAAAATGAATCAAAGGGGCTACATGGGACTCCTGGTAACACCTACACGTGGTCAACAGAATTGCTAAATCTTAGCTGGCTATAGTGAAAGCTTAGAGATTGAGGACCCATGTACACAAATACCTATAGAGAACTACATTTCAATATCTTAGTCTAGAGGTACTTCTCATATTTAAGGTTTGAGCTGAAATATCAGAAGATCTTTCAGCTTGGCAGATCATCTAGAGAGCCATTTAAAGGGATTTAGTGCCCTTTGAGATGTCTTCAGACTCTGAACCTGGACCTTTGCTGCCTCTTCAGAAGAGCTGGATCTTCTCACAGGTTCTGTGTTATCTCTGACAGTACATGCAGATGCCTTGAATACCCCAGTGTGCCTCAGAGGGCAGTAAATACCTTTTTGTAGCCAAGTAAATAAAGTTTCTTAAACTTAATTTATTCCAGTTTGCTCACGGAGGCAGCAGCAGTGAACTTGCCAGACCAGAAACTGGACTCAAATGCAGTCTTTCCATATGATGTAGGCACAGCTGGATTATTCCCCTCCCTGAGTGACAGCCCTGACTCTTACCAACTCTTTTCATCTTGGAAGACCTAGAAACACTTGTTAAAGAGTGTATAAAAACAAAACAAAAAATAAACAAAAACCCCCACAGCCCCACAAGGAATAGAGCTTTATATATAGCAAACTACATGAAAACCTACTTCTAAGAGACTTATTTTATGCTGTAGGTCTTGCACCTCTAATGAAAAGCTTTAGGTGTTCGCAACCAAAAAAAAAAAAAAAATTGTATGCCATTTCCCTGAGCTGCCATAAATAAAGTGAGAGCTTCAGCTGCTCTTCCCTCCTGAATAAGAAAGCTGGAGGACACTGTAAGCCAAATTCCTGAATCCCAACCTGATGCCCACCAGGAGACATTCTTATGCACTGTTTCTCTGCAAAATCCCTGCTGACATGGTTAGACAGCCTCTTGCTCAGGGGCACCAGTTGTTACGAATCCTTACAAGGGTGTCTGATGTTTCTTATGCATTGTACAAGCAACTTCAGTATCTAGGATGGAATTGTAAAAAGCTTGAGCTATCATTCCCAATGGAAAGAGGTTTTTTCCTGTTTACATTTCCCAGACTGTCACAAGCTTGACTAATGAAAAACCTACAAAGTTAAATAATTAGTTTTTAATTTTCTAAAAGTTGTTACTATGTTCTTTTTTACTAGAGAATGAAGAGAATTAAAAGAACCTTTAATTATTACAGGTATGTATTGTACTTAACTTTAGTACTAAATTTAAAGTAAAAAATAATTTGATGGGTTTGGGTTCCAGGATCCCAGAAGATTTTTTTATAGAGATGGGTAGTGTTTTAAATCATGTCCAAAGTTGTCAATTTTATTTATTACTGGCTTTCCCATTAAGTTTTTTGCTACTAACACACAGCATACTCACACATATGCACATACACATAAGGCCTCTGCTTTGAAGATCAGAGCCAGTATCTTCAAACTTCTCAAATTCTGTTCATAGATGTGTTCCTTCCTCCAGTCCTCCACTGCCTCATGCTTTTTGCAGCCTATCTCATGATCTCCTTTCCTTTGCCAGACTTTTAAGTACAGCCTTTTGCATAGAGTCTCAAAAGATCAAGCCCAAGTGATGAGGAGGCAAAATAAGCCAGGAGAGAAGCAGGACCCCATGCACCATCCTGACAGCAACCATCCAGTAGCTGTGGTTCAGTAACATGGTGTGGACTGAGTGTTTGGTATCTTACCACTGCAGAATGGACAAGAAATTAAAGTGGTCCCATATTTTTCTTTTCTAACAAAAAGATCCTTGAGCAAAGGGTATCTGCATAATTGTACTGATTTTGGCTGGGATAGAGGTAATTTTCCTCACATTAGTTGGCATTTTGGATTTGTGCTGAAAGTGAGTTGATAACACAGGGAAATTTTAGTTATCCCTCTAGAAGTGTTTGCACAGAGCCAAGACTTTTTCTGCCCCTCACCCCACCACTGAGAAGGTTGGGGGTACAAAAGAAGCTGGGAGGGAGGGACACAACTGGGACAGCTGATCCCAGCTGACCAAGATGTTTCATACCATGTGAAGTCATGATCAGCAATTAAGGGGAAGTGAAACAGCAGCTTAGTTGCTTAGTTTTGGGGTTTAGTTGCCAGCTGGGGTTAAACCATAACAATGAAATCACCTAAGACGTGAGCCAAAAATAGGCTTTCACTTTAAAAAAAGAAATGGACCAAAAGATCTAGTTTGACCCATCTGTTAATTCGGAACCTCATGATTTAACAGGGATAGCAAGCACAGACTATGAAAAGCAATAGTTAGGTATTCTGATGTAAGAAAATTAAAGGTAGAACTTATCCTCAGAACCACAGACAAAAACAAAATTACTTTTAGAAAAATTTGTTTCAAGGAATTGGTATGTATATATCCATCCCTGTAGAATTCTAACAGAGCTTTTGTTACACAGCATCTTTTCCCCACTTTATTTGAATATTCCTTCAATTCTTCAGACTGTCTGAGAAAAGTAACATTATTTTAGATTACTGCCTCATTTTAATACATTGCACTATCTGCATTATAATAATGCATAGGACTTTGTATGGCTATAGTTTATTGTTTTATTGATCCTGTCAGCTTTTGTGATTTTAAGAAAGTAAGTTTGTCAGATTTCAGGAAAAATGGATCAGGAAAATCTATGTTATCTATTACAGCTATGGTCTTCATTTTTCAGTAAAGAGCACATTTAGGCAGCAGGCAGAAATGGATGCAGCGGGCTGATGTAGCATTTTGAAGGGTATAGAGGTACTTTCCTGCTCTGGTATGCTAGTAGCTTATTAACATTTTATAATCTTTCTTTGCAAGGATGTATCATGTCATAGGCTGTAATTAATTCAGCATGAACATTCAGGAAATACAAGTAAAAAAAAAAATCTAAAAAGCTTTTCTGTTTTCATTTTGATGCCAGTAGAAAGATATATTAGGCCCTAGATTGTTCAGTTTATTTTTGCACTTAGTTTCATTGACTGTAATTTAAATTCTCATGAGAGAAAGGCAAATGGACTTGGACCAATGTGTTTCTAAACGGACTGTTGTGAGAAAATGATACAGACACTTAAATGCATCTTCAGCTTCTTTAAAAAGATTTTTTTTTTGCAGATGTATCTAATTTCATGTACACTGATTGTCTCAAGGCAATTTAGTGAAAGCCAGCTAGATCCAGTATAGTTTATTTCGACTTTCTGTTCCTTTTCAAGATTTGACTCAGTAGATGAGAGGTTCTTTAGGAACCATTACTTCTATGGCTGGATCATCCTAAGTTTTACAGCTTCTGTGGTCAAATCTACACAGCCTACATTTTACCATTATGTATTTTATATAATGATACATGCACAAATGTACAAACACTCAAAATAACAATGCAATAATTGCTTTATGAAAAGCTGCTTGAATCGTTGTGTTGAATTGCTCCACCTGGAGCATGCAAACAGTTCATCTCTACTTTGAAGTAGCCAAGACCATCCAAACCATTCTAAGATTCTGAAGACTTTAAAAAAAATATCTTTTTTTCCTTCAAATCAAAATGGAAGATAAGGGTGTTTCTTCTGTGTCATTTCCAGACATGGAATCTCTGTCCTAAAACTATGCTCACCCTCATCCAGAATGGACAGTATTTAGCTCTAACTTCACACCAGATCATAAATCAGGTATTTTATGCCTTACAAGGGGTAGAAATGAGAATTATCAAGGCTGGGTTTTTTCAGCTTGCAGGAAGAATACAAAGGTTTAAACTCCAAATCAATATACAGCTATAAATATTAATTATGAATGTGATTAATAGTAACATTACTCATTATAAAGGGCTCATATTAATTTCTAGATGTCTCTAACAGTTATGAATTCAATTTTTTTTCCTTTATGCCTATTTATAACTAGACCCTTAGCATCCAAGTAGATGTATATAAGCAGCAGAAGATGCTATCTTCAGAAGTTCCAATTAGCTTTAGATCCATTTTCCTGAATGCAACGGTATAAGGTGATCCTAAATTGATTTTCCATCCATT
This sequence comes from Calypte anna, assembly GCF_003957555.1. NCBI lineage: Eukaryota > Metazoa > Chordata > Aves > Apodiformes > Trochilidae > Calypte > Calypte anna. Next base: position 121,828,000 of record NC_044245.1, read on the forward strand.
TTGGATGACTGCACTTTGCATTTTCCTGCTCCTGTCTGATTTTACATTATTCTGGCATGTTTTTACAGAGACTGGAGATCTAAGTATTGTGCTTGACTCACTAACTAGGAAGATACTGGAAGTAACTCACCATGCATCAGTTACTTTATGTTTTCTGCCTGTGTATGGCCTCTTCCCTTTATCAGTTTAATTTACTTTGAAATGGGCTCCTAATCAGAAACGTTCTCAGTCAGTACACAGAAAAACCACCACACAGGCCTTGCTAACTCAGACATATGCCCAAGATGTTACAGGAAAACGGGGTCACCCTTCCCCAAGGGAAGTGTCCTTCCACCATCATCATGCAAGAAACTTGAGGAACTTTAGGCCTCTAGAAAACACTGAGTCCTCCAGACTGGAAAAGCATGGCTGAAGGTTCAGAAAAGAAAATAATTGTTGTAAAAGGAGAAAGGAAGAGGAACTTCAGCACAAAACCATCAGTGTCCCAAAACCATCAGGGTCCAAAAACAATTTGTGCCCAAGAAAAAGAAGACATTGATAGCAATCTCAGTAAGCAAGCAGTATATTCCTGCTTGGGTTATAGAGTTATAAGGGAAAACTGCAGTAAGTGGAAAATTTAATTTGTACTTGTACCTCGGCATTTTAATAGGTGGAAAAGATAAAGGTATCTCATGTATTATATATATGGTCAAAACATTGCTCAGATGTTCTAATTAGAGAAAGATTTTGCATAGTATGGCTAAAGCAGATCTCATTTTGCCCATACATTCCTAATACTACCTCAGAGACGTAATTTCTTTAAATAAGGACTATATAGTCACATGCAGAACTTATCCTGGAACAAGCACTGACAATAAAAGACTTGTGACTTTACCTCCCATCCCTACTCCCCTCCATACACATAGACAAAACACCTCATTCCAAATTACAATAAAAAAGACAATTAAAAATGAAGTTTCCCATCAATATGCACTTTTTATATCTCTCCTCAAAAGGCCACCCTGTACCTGCACCCCAACTGCTGAGCTCCTCAGGCTGCTCAGCACCAGGATAATTCACAGCCTCCCCATGTGCACTGCCTGAACTTTGTGTTCTCCTTGTTATTAACTGGGGATCACAGCTTAACAGGGGATCACAGCAGCTCCAAAATGAGGGGATGAAGAAACCACAGAGTGATACATTTAATATTTCCCAGTGGGTTTTTGTTTTCTTGCTTTTCAGTGTTTCTAACCTGTCTGGATGAAGACTACGGTTCTGAGAATAGAGCTGAAATGCAGTTACATTTGGAAGATTGTTTTTCTTTAGCAGCATAAAGCTTTTGATATTGTAGAAAAAAATCTGGTTGTAAAGAAAAAAAAGATTTTAACGCTGTCCCCTTTCTGCATTTCCAGTGATAAAAACTAATATGGAGGAAAAGTCAAAGTCATACCTTTGCATTTTAAAAACACTTATCATATTGATATTCATTTCTTAATCAATCCTAGAGATTTTTTTACAGTTCTTGATATTTTTATCCATAATAAATTTTAGATCCCCTCAAAAACTTGTGTAAAAGGAAGAAAAACATCACAGAAAAACAGTAACAAACCCTTTCTGAGTGAGAAGCAGCAGCTTTTAAAGCGAATCCACCCATTCAGAAATGCCTGCTCGTTCAGCTCTCTTCGAAAGGGAAGCTTACCTGTCAGTCCTTGACTAATGCTATAATTTAAATCCTCGGATCTTTGCCATTAATAAAAACTTCAGAGACGATGAGTACAGATATACCACAAGTGGTACTACTGCTCCTTTGCCACTTGAGGGCAGTCATTTCGTGTCCTCTAATGCTAATATTCAGTAGCAAATTCTCATGTTTGCACTTTGCCCGCTCTGAGCCAAACTGTGTCATTGATATCCAGAAACAGAACAAACAGAAGAAACAGAAAACAATGCTCTTCTGAATATTAAATATCATCTAAAGCTCATCACAGTGAACCTTTGGCAGAGGAAGGTAACCAGATGAGACAAAATCAACCACCAAGGAGAACGTGTTCAAATGGGAATTTAAAAAAAAGCACATATTCCTTAATAAACATCTCAATTTTTATTTCCCATTGATTCTGACACTCCATTCAACCAACACTCCTGCTCTGCTCTCATTCAAACTTCCATCCAGTCACTGCCTCATGGAGTTAATTCAACCACCTGATCTTCCCGAGTTATTCTTCAAGGCCCACATTCCATACTTCGAACTTAGTTTTCAAAGTCCATTTCTGCTTTACTGTTAGCCTCATTCACAAGAAAATACTCTTCTTTTCCCCTATACTCTCCTGATGTCTCTGTGTTAAAATCTCTACAAATCTTGGTTATCTTGATGCTGACTTGGACAAATGTCATTTGCTGTGAACCCAGCAGTATTTATTTTAAACTTTGTATACGTTTAAACTGAGATTCCTATGTAATTACAATGTTTCTTTCCAATTTTTAACAATCTGACATTTTCAGTAGGAGGATACATTAATTTACTACATTGTCAAAGTAATTTTTCAAGCAAACACAAGTTTTAAAGCAATTAAAGGACTATCCTCATTCAGACTTCTTCACACCATGAATAAGAAATACTTGCATGATAAATGTGAACTATGTATACTCCATGAGCTTAGTCCCTGGATTTAATCAGTTATTTTCTATATATAGAATATACTGTCAAGACTCTATTGACACTAGACAAGTAGGCATCACTAGGAGACTAATGGATGACAGAAACTCCTGCATTTCAGTCACTGCCCCAAACCTCAATAGTATACTGTAGCCTTAAAAGTATTTATTCCAGTCTGCTAATGGAAATAACCTTGGAAATAGTAGTATGAATGAAAAATAGTAATTCATTTAACAAAAACCTCTATTAGTGTTATGAAAAGAGAAAGCTTTTTCTTCTTTCAGAGACACCAGGTTCTAAAATACAAAGTGTCAGAGTATAGAGAAGGCATTCAGGTATTTTACTTCTATAGTTTCTCATATGACCTGCAGACAGTCTACCTGAGAGTTTTCCTTTTTCTTGAAAGGGCAAAAGAAAGCTTATAAGAGTGTGAGTACCATAACACTCAGAAAGGCTGGGCAGCTTTTTAATAAAGGCATCATCACTGGTCAGGTTGGTAGGGTTTTATATTGTATTTACAGCTTCCAGTCAATATGAAGGAGGGATATTATTAAAATCTGTATCATATGTGAAATGGTAGACCACCAAGGTTATCCAGAGCATTGGGAGGGAGCAGGGAGAGAGGAATTGTTTGCTTTTTGTGTTGTTTCCCACACCAAAATGAACTGCAGAATTATTTCCATTAATTCAGGGACTGAGGGCTACACAGTTTTAGCATGACACCAGAAGGGTGAAAAACACAGCAAAAAGTGGATATCATTGCCTTACCCAGGAACAAATTTAGAATTGTGATTATAAAGAATCATACTTTCTGAGCTGACCCAGTTGTACTGGAGTGACTCTTAAACAGGAACAGAGCTTCAGAAAGACCTGGAAAAAAGTGGGAAAGCCCTGGGAAAAAAGTGGGAAAGCTTTTGAATAGCAGTAGACTGGCTCTAGTGTAGTTTATACCCTTTAGGTACTCTGGAGTTCATCCAAAGCAATGCTACAGCTAGCTACATTTGCAAGAAAAATTAGCTTCCACTAACAGATAATTATCCTCAAAGACTCTAAATTACAAAATAACTTCACCCCAAAATGCATTTCCCTGTGTAGCTTCTGATTCTGACTCTCCAGCACTTGGCCAAATAAAACTGTTATTGAAATCTCTCCAGTGAAGAACTATGGCCTTCTGGAACATGCTGAGAGATGTTTCAGGATTGATTTAATCTACTGATTGACTAGACTTAATTCCAGGTAGTCTGTGAAATATTACATGCCCCCCAACGTCATGTTTGCCACCCAAAACATTATATCTCCTTTGCGTTTAACATGGGAAAATAAATAAATAAATAAATAAATAGTTGGAATAAAGAAAGTAATAGTTGGCATAAATGTTTAAAATTTTGGAACTAATGTTTCCACAGTATTGATAAGGGACTACTTTATAATTTTTTTATAATTTTCATTGTGATTTAAGTGGCAGTTACTTTCAATGCAAATTATTTTATGGAAATGTCACCAAATAATAAGAAATTCTAATTGTATTTTGAGTTATTGGCAGCATGTATATTCTGGTGTACCTATTCAGGAGAAACTGAGCTAGCTGTATGTCATGTAATAGAAATGTATCAGTGTTTTAAGTAAAATTAAGAAATTAATTTATTAACAATTTGAAAGCAGTCTTCCCTTTCAAGAGTATTTCAAGAAAACTGTATGATTGCTTTAGATCATTAGGTAATGTAAGCCTCTATTATTTGAGTATGGGATTCAATAATTCTGAAGTGTAGGCATGACTTATCTAATATCAAGCAAAAGTGGGCAAATTACACATTGCTCAAAGAAAAATATAGTTCGTGCTATCTGATTAAGACCACATGCTCCTTATAGAAAGTCAATCAAAACACAAACTTCAAAAAGCAAAAAATATTTGCATTACTAATATGGCTAATAATTCAATAATTAAGAACTCCACAGAAAATAATGAACAAAAGAAGAAATAAATTATTGCAGTCATTATGCTGAAGTGGGAGGAAAATTATAGGTCATTATATGCTGCAAGAGACATCAGTTCTTAGGTTTAAAATGTGCTTTAGTGAAGAACTAGCAGGTTTTGGATAACAGCATAGCTCAATGAAAGAATGCAAAACCCCACTAGCTTCAAGTTTATAAATCATTCTCTTTTACATCTGAATATTCCAACACTGATCACATTTAGAAGTGCATTCACTCTGCACAGTGGAATTCATGATGTTTGGGATACATCATCTTGCCACAACATCTGTCATCCTTTTACTGTGGGCAAAGCAAGGTGGTGTGGGAGACTTTCAAGGGTAACCACTGTGGTGTGGGAAGTGTTACCAGCAGTGAAACAGTTTTCAGCAGAAAATAGGTTTTTAAAGAGTAATCAGCAGTTGGATTTTCTATACTTGAAAATTAAATGCCTGTCACATCTACTAGTATCTCAGGGTTTATAATACTCATCTTTGTCTTAACTTTAACTAAAATAAAATATAGAACAAAATACATATAATTGACTTTTGCTCCTGTGAAGAATAAGACTAGATACAGCCAGATATAGTCTTCATTTTTGCTACCAAAGGAGAGTTTTTGCAGACTTGCATCTTTAATTGATAAAACTACCACATTCTCCCTGTCCATCCAAGATCTTCACTGATGCTAAATCAGAAACACCACAACCTGCTACACAACACCCCATGCAACACCTTTGAGCTCAGAGTGCTTCTGCCAGCTTCTCATGAGACAAATTTCACTGTCTTTGAGGCTCAGATGCACAGCTGTACAATGGGCTCTACCCCATTTTCTTTAGTCAATCTTTGTCTTTCTTGGTCATTCAGATCAGTAAACTCTTTGGGTCAGAAGGAATAGACTCATTCAAGGTCAATCAGGTTATTGAAAACTCAGCATTACCAAGGCACAGATTTGATGCTGTTCTGCTACATCCCACAGCACCTGGCTGCTCACTGGCATGAACTTGGGCTAACCAACTATTGCCCAACCCCTGACAGTGCCCAAACTTAAATTAAAGGACAGTATGGACCAAGCTGGCAGAATTGATTACACTGCCTATGGAGAGGAGGAGAAGCTCACACGACTTCGAAGCCCTGACTTGATTTTGTTTCTACCATAGACATAACTAACTGGATTCTTTCTTTTCAGACAAAATTTTGCCTCCAGTAAGTTTTTCTAACAGATTTTAACTTATCTTGGGAAGAAGAATTTTTTATATAGAGTGCAAAAACAGTTTTGTACACATTTGCACAGACCTAAATATATCATGCCAACTCAAACAATCCAAGAGGGGGAAGGCTCCAGAAGCTCTGTGTCCACAGGTCCAACAAGTAGGGATGCTGAAGCTGTATCCCCAGCAGGCATAAAGGCACACAGCACATATAGACATCCATGCACACACAAATACCTGCATGGCCAGCCACACAGATCACAGGCAGAGCACCCACATGAACACAGCTCACTAGCTCATCTGGCTTGATCTTCACCAGCAATCACACATCTGTTCACATACTCAGGCTCCCTCCAGTCACTGCACCATAGACACAAAGGCCTCTAACCTATAGCCGGCCTCCCATTGCTGCACTCATACACATGGAATTTAATAAGAAGACAGATGGGTCAGACTGTGCTGATAAGGCACAGGGCATGTCTGGACAAGTACACCAACCAGCCAATTATTTACGTTTTACAATCCTTTTTTTATTCCCTTATCTGCCTACTTCTCGTTCCTCCCTAAGTCACCATCTTTTCATTTTATCACCTTTGGTTTCTCCCGAAAACATTACTTAAGGACTCCAGGGTGATCTCAAGATGCTCTTTCTCTTCATCCCATCATATGTACCATCCCCAGCACCTCTCTCCCTTAGTCTGAAAGGTGATCTGGGAGAGCTGCCCCCAAATGATTCATGGTCACAGGCTTTGCTCCTGGACCCTCCTGAGGGTCTTCTGGGGAAGTCCTGGGGTGGGCCCCAACAAGTTATTTGATTATCCAGAGTAATTAATTTGGATTCCTGCATCCTGTTGTGCCCTTGTGCTCCTCTAGGTTTGTGAAGATGAGTCTTTGATGGGCTGATATCTCCTGCAATGGGCCTGGGAGTAGCCCAGAAGAGTATTATTTGGGGTTCCCCAACCTACAGTGGTCTTTCTATGCTCCTTTGTAGGTGTGCAGATGAGCATCTATCCCATAACCTGAGATAAACCAGTATAAGGAGATATTGGGCCTCTTGGACCCCAGCAGCTGGTGCTTAATGACAGTTTTTGAATGTTTAAGTACAAAAGACTGTGATTGAAAATCTTATCTCCTTAATTTTATTTCCTCCACAAGCATATTTATAGCTCTGTTTGCATGTTAATGCTGTTTGCCTTGTTTCAGTGTTAAGATTACTGCAAACTAGATTTTGTGTAATTTTGAGTGAACTATCTCTTAATCACTTAGTGATGCTCCTGCAAGATGTACTGATGGCATGAGAAATAATACAAATGCTCCAAATCCTGAATATTTTTGTGAGAGAAAGTCCAGGAAGAGTAACATTTGCTACATTTCTGTGTTGCTCAACCATCAGAGATATAGAAAGCCCACAAAGTAGATTCTGCCAGTTTCAAATACAGGAATATTTAACAATGATTGGCTGAGAGGAACGTGAAGCAAAAATCAATAGTTTGTTAATTGAACTTCACTGCCTATTGAAACATTGCTCTGTGCTTGGAACCTGTTCATTTTTCTTGATCTTGCAGCATCATTACTTTTTCTCATGCTTTTACCTAATTTGTGTTGCTCAGCATTCACAACAAGCTGGAGCATCAGAGAGCTCTGCCTCACCTGTTGTCTGTGTTTCAAATGATGTGCTTTACCTAACATATGCTTCAGCAAAGCACAACAACAATTCTATAATTGGCTTATGGCATTAATTAAGATTCCTCCCAAATTTCCTTAGCTGCATATTCAAATTAAGTTAATTAATAAAACCAAGTAACCAATGCTTATGCTGTTAGCTGAACAGAAATGGTGTGCAATACAGCATGGCCTGGAAAGTGCTGTACGTTGTTTATTTGAACGATGCATCCCTATTTCAAGAGGTCATCTGTATTTCCTTTGCTGTTAGTATGAGGAAAGGAAACATTGAAAAAATTACAGTTTTGCAGGGTAGCATTACATATTATAATAATTAAAGGAAATCAGCGCAAGGAAACCTAGTCCTTTCATAAAAAGCAGCCAAGAATCTATAAAAAATGTCTTCCTTTTATGTTGCCTTAAATCTGTACCTAAAATAAAAATCATTGATGTGGTTCCTTGGTTTGAGACTTTGCATGTTAAAACTTGATTTGGCCCCAAGGTTCTGGGTTTGGGTTTTTTATGTTTGTAAACAAGGCAAGGAAATGGGTGTATCAAAAGAAAAATCTAGAAAGGTTAGTCAGTCATTGTGTAAACAGGTAATATGAGCAATTGTACTTTTTATTACAAATGTTTAGTGAGTATCACATATAGTGCAAAGCTTTGAAGAGCCTCTGAGGATTTCAGCATTCTGGGACAGCCTCCACTGTCTTGAACTAAACTACTGAAGAATCAAAGAACTTCAAAAGCAGGCACTAGAACTGGTGTCCTAGTTTGGGCCAGCACAGAAATCATTTTCTGTCTTGTAACTTTGCTTTCAGTTAATTCTTTGTAAATAGCTGCACTTGCTGAAATTAACAGCAAGGTTCTCAGTGTCTGCGTCCAGGACTGCTAACACTTGGCACTTATTTGTATGGGTAGAGAGTGGTATGCAGAACCAAGGGCCACTGCTTGGTTCTGAGGAACATCTTATGCTCTGGAAAGAGAAACAGAGTAAAGGGGTCACACCTGCAACCCTCTTTTAGGGAGAGGTGGACAAGAAATGTGACAAAAATTGACCAAACTCAGTATTCCATCCCATACACATCATACTCGCTACAAATTTGAGAGATCACAAGGGTTAAGCCCCTTCCCTTCTGCTCCTTCATCCATGGATGGCATCCTGGGAGCATTCTATCCATTTATCTTTCTGTGGTTCAAATCCATACCCTCCTGAACCTGTGTGTTCCTGCCTCCAGCTCCTGCCTGCTGCTGACTCCAAGAGCTCAGCCCAGGAGTTTTTCAGGGCTGCCCTGCAACCTCAGTGGTGACGTGAGCACTGGCTGGGGAGGAGGGGGAGGAACATGGCATTGGTTTTGAGCATATTTGTATATATTTAAATTTTTCTTCTTTTTTATCATTACTGTTTCATTAGAACTGTGTAGTTTAGTTTCCAATCCATAAGTCTCTCTCTCTCTCTTATTCTCTCTCCTTGCTTTATCAGGGAGTGGAGTAATTAATAGAGGGCATCTGCCATACAGTTAATTGCCAGCACAGTGTTAATCTGTGACAGCTGGGTAAGATATGATCTCTCTTCAGGCACATGACTAAGAGTGGGTGTGTGGTACAGGACATTTTTAGAAAAAGTTTGAGGGGGAATTCTATTTTCCACTCTCCACTGTTGCAACTGGTCAAGAATTGAAAATCTGGTTAGTCAAGGGAAGAACTGGGGATGAATGATGCTGTGCATCTTTAGGGAGGCAGAGGTCCCCCTGATAGGCTGCATCTAAGCTAAGTCAGACAAATACAGTGCTTTATATCAAGTGCTACCTACTTTATATTGAATAATATTTCATGTGGATACATCTCTAAAAGACAAGGAACCTTATTTTTTTTTAAAGCAATGATTAAAGCTATTATTGAAAAATATTATTTTAAAAAATATTCTTCCAGAACAGCTTTGGACTGCCTAAAATAGTCTAGCTAGGATAACACAATACATTCAGTCAGCTTGCAAGGAAAAGTTTCATTTTTCATATTTCTCATAGGCCAGACGCTGTCCATTATATGCTGCACTATCTGGAGACTGTCTCTCTAATACCAATCAATTATGGAGGCTGGCATGGAAATAATAATATAAGGTAGAGCCAGGTATTTATTTTTATCTGGTTAAGCTACATCCTTCCATGGATCACAAATATGGTGTTGGTAAAAGTCACTCCCTAAACAGAACACCTGCTTTCAGGAGAATATAGTTTGCTATTTCAGCAGTGACAAACATTTTATGTGATATATATGGCTTTCATTTTTACTGTTCTTTATGCAGCAGTCTCTCTGTTGCTCATAGGGTCTGTTTGGAGTAGGTACAGCAACAGCATGCAGGTGATGCAAATCCTCCAGATAATCCTATCATAGCATCTAGGAAAACAGGCCTAGGTTTTCTGGTTTTCTTGGGTTTTGCTAACAAATATGAAAAAGCAGAAGCTCACAAAGTGGAGGCTTCAAAAGCAGCTACGTATGCCACCATATCCTTTGGAGTCATTCACATGAATGATTGGATTGTAATAATAAAGTAGCATGGGTTCTAACAGCATCCATGTCTGAAATGTAATCTCTTCGTGTGACAGAGTTTTGTTTATTTCCAGTTTTCTTTAACTAAGAGAAGTTGAAAAATACACCTTTTTTGTGGCTATTGGTACTTCAAACAATAAATATATCAGAATAATTCCTGATAGTTCTATCTTGCTAATACTTTAAAAAACAAACAAAACAAAACAAAAAACAACCAAACAAAAAAAAGTATAACAAACAAATAATAATAATAATAAAAAACATAAAAAACCCCAAATAGATCCATTATTTGATGATTACTTTGCAAATAACAATGAAACTGCAGCCAGAACTTTGGAAACCTAAAAAGCATACTGCTTTCAACTGGTCTGCACATCTGCACAATGACAGGGAACATATATCAATTAATTGCCTGGGAATAAAGTGATATTTTAAGAGCTTAGTCAGAGACGGTGGTTTAAAAAGAGGCATTTCAGGATATGCCTAACCTACCAGAGAGAAATCTTGGGATACAAGAACTGATAAGGCTTTTGCTTTGTTAGCAATGTGATTTTAGTACAATAGTAAAACCTGTAGTTTACATTTTTTTGTCTGAGCATGAAAGCAAATAAATACTTCCTAGTATAACTCAGCAAATTTTCTAGAGGTGAATGTTATTACAAGGCATTTACTCTGTCTCTGTTCTGTCTTTATTTAGCCTTCTAAAAATGTCCTGTTAATGAGACTAAGAAGAGGTTGCCATATTTTAATTATAAAATTTGGATTTCTCTACTTCTGCCCACCACAGAACCTCATAATTATTTTGCCTTATGTTTCGGCTATTATATGTATCCATATATTTAATTTAAATATTCCAATAATAGGTGTAACTAAAACAATAACAGCCATAACTTCATCATAGTAAACTAAGAATGTGTTTGTTTTTTTTCTCTTTTACTGTACACGTTATAACTTTCTGAGGCAAATGGTCTTTTTCTAGCAACATAGACCTATTAATTCAATATATCTTTTTAAAGCTAATTTTTAAATTATCTTTTGCTGCACTGCTGCTATTCCTCCCAAAGTAACTTCTGGAAAATTCCCTTTTGCCTTTGGTAAATACATTCTGCTGACTTGCAGTTGGTGCAATTCTTTGTAGTTATGCTACCATTTTACAGACATCAACATTGGCCGGTCCTATGCCAGTTGTACTGATTTGTTCTGACACAATGTTCATGGACTCCAAGTTTCAGCTTTGCTTCCCCTTTTTGTTTTGTTTTCTCTATTCTGTTTTGGGAGTGCTTTTTTCTTCTTTTTCTCTTTTGTATTCTCACATGCTATCCAAGAACTTAACTTTCCTCAGTAAGTTTTCATGTGGGTTGACAAATTTCCTTTGCTTTGCAAATTTCAATTGCTTCAACAAAAATTAGTTCTTTGTGTTTGAGATCTGAGGCAAGTCACAACCTGATCTTTTATAAAACCCCCAGCATTCTTGCACTATTAGGTCAGATGTATCCTCTTTTCCTATCTTGCTTTTATACAGTCTTTTAGAAGGTTCATGTGTATGTTTAAAGTTCTGTTTTGCAGTTTACTGTGATAAAAAAGACAAAACCCAGGTACATATAACCTGGTTTGCCATATTCATATGAGGCATTCCTAGAGGAGTCAATGACTCAGAGTACAGCAGCTTTGAAGTAAAAAAGTGTCACAAATGTCATTGCTCTGCCTCCCAGCTTTTTTTTTGCTGCTGCCTGCTCATAGTACACTTTACACTCTAAGCTAATGTGATGGCTGCAGGCACTCTGTGGAAGCAACATCACAGTGGTCCAGGCACCACCACCGAGTGCAGTGGATGGACCCTGCTGTGCAAATGTCCTGGCTTGGGCCAGGATATAGGTAATTTTCTGTCTTGCACTTCTGCTAAGCCTCTTGTAAGTAGATGGATTTGCTGAAATTAACAGCAAGTTTCTCAGAAAGTGTCTACTTCTGGGACTGATAACGCTCAATGTTTATAGTTAGAGCCAGAGACTGGTGTGCAGAGCCAAGGACATTGATTGCTCAGCTCTGAGGAACATTTTGCACTCTGGAAGGAAAGGAATAAAGAGGTCCCACCTGAAACCCTCCTTTAGGGAGGACCAGACAAGATAGATGCCAGAACTGATCAAACAGAGTATTTCATCCCACACACATCACACTCAGTATAAATTTGAGGGATCACAAGGGTCAAACCCCCTCCCTTCTTCCCCTTCTTCTTCTGTCCCTGTTGTCCTTCAGCATCCTGGGAGGATTCCATCCATTCCTCTGCCTGTGGTCCTGATCCACGCCAGCCCATATCTGTGTGTTCCTGCCTCCAGTTCCCGACTGCTGCTGACTCCAGGAGTCCAGCCTGGACTTTTGCAGGGCTGCCCTGCAGCCTCGGTGGTGACGTGAGAGTTATTGGAGAAATGGCGGAGGAAACGATGGTATCAATTTTCCTGTGTATTTGTATATATTTGGTATTTTTTTTCCTTTTTATCATTACTGTTTTATTAAAGCTGTGTAGTTAGTTTCCAACCCATAAGTCTCTCTCCCTTATTCTCTCTCCTCTCTTTATCAGGGAGGAGAGGAAGATTAATAGAGAGCATCTGTTATTCAGTTTAATTGCCAGGCCAGTGTTAAACTGTGACAGCAAACCAGGAGAATTCTGCTGAGCCCCAACTTCTCAGGAGCAAAGGAGTCAAAGCCAAGTCAATATCAGGAGCTAACACTACCAGCCTGAGCCAGTATTAGATAAAACTAAAACTGCTACAGCTGCACACCTGAGCACACAACAAAGGTGGTGGGGGGTAGCTGTGAGGCATTCACTTTATGCTATAGATCTCTGTAGCCTCTCCAAAGTCATTAAGTTTTCTGTAGGGCAGTGGGCAGTGATCTCCTCCTATTCAGGTCACTCTTTGAGGCTGAGACCCCTCATCCAGCATCTGATTTCTAGAATGATATAAGTGGCATTTCACAGTACCCATGAAAATATATTGTATGCTAACTTGTATATTTACATCCAAATTATTTATATATATATTTATACACATTCAGCTATAGCTTAATTAATAGACGTGTAGTAAATAGTAGAGTGTTTGTTAAATCGTTTAAATCATCATCTAATCACCCTTTAATGATTGTCAAGTCATTGTTGAATAACTGTTTAATTAACATTCTGTTGTAGCTTAATCACCGTTAGATTACTATTCGATTTTTCATTCAGTCATAGATTACCATTTGTTCATCATTCAATCATTAATAAAATCCTTTTAGTTAACTCCATAATGATGACTTCTCTTAATAATTCCCCTGTGACAGTCAGACAGTTCTTGGAACAGATTGATAATTCAGCTTTTCTTACTTTCCTAGATGAGCCTGGAAAAAAGTAAAATATTTAGCCACAATAAAATTTATAGAGAATGTTGCTACCAGTCTGGTTTTCATTATTATTTTCTCTTTTCCCTGAGGCTTACACAGAAAGGTCAGCAATAAAATATAGATTTTGATGCATGTAAAACCTTCACTAAATAAAGCACTGGAGCTACAGAGTTCAAGACAGACAAGGCATCCACTGTAAAAATATTCATGTAAAGTGTTTAGACAATACATATATTGTAAATCAAACAAGGGAGGAAAGAAACAGAGCTGCCCAGTCCATTCTAAGAGAGAGAAAAACATGCTATTGTTTTTCCACAGCATTGTTAGAGACAGAGATGCTGAATAAGTCATTAACTCAGCTTTTGTGTGATTAAGTGTACCAGCTGTGTTTCCAAATTTCAACAGTCAACTGGATTATTTTCAATAACATTCGCCTTACTTCTTCCATGATGTTCTTCCACATAATGTAGATTCAAATAGTCACATACACCAGCTACCTATTCGGGAACAACTGAGGGGTTTCTATGTTAGGCTGCTTCAAAACAACATTATTTGAGATATCAGGCATCACTGAAATTCTGCTTATGTGATATAATAGATCATAAATTAATACACAACAGCCAAAAACCCAGTAGTTTGAGTCTCTTTATTACATGCTACTGGCATTGTAAAAATGCTACAACTTTACTATAAAATCAAGAGAAACAGCCCTTCCAAAAGGAATGTTTCTCTGAACAGTAAACAGCAAAATGTAAAAAGACAGACCCACCGACAGAAGAGAAATAACATTGTCAAGGAATGTTCCCTAAACACATAGGGATTACAAATTATTCACATATTCATGCATGCAAATATTGCAAAATATTAATTATTTTATCAAGACAATTTTCTAACTTGCTCACTTCTCTTCAGCTGAATGTATCTTCTGGCAAAGGAAAGAAAGAACACTATTAAGGTGTCATGAATATGAGTGCAAAGATTTAAAGTAATTTCAGGAATCACAGTCAAAACCTATCAAGGAACAGGTTTTTAATACAGATTTGTAAAAGTGTGACTGAAGAGTTGATGTTAAGGTTCACCCTGTTTCTATGTGGAAGGAACACATAAGGTTGGAAGTGAGTTGAAGTGATTTACACAGGATCAGAAGTTATTTATATAGAGGTCCAGGGGAAATCAAGCCAGGGTTCAGGCAAAGAGCATGAGTTGTATCATTGGGTTCAGAGTGGATTCCCCTGCCTCCTAAACTTCTCAGAGAGGAGCCTTAGGTGGTGACTGAATCCACTCCTAGCCACAGCCTTGGTCAACTGGTTAATGTAAAAAGGGGTTAGGTCTTAGGATTCAGTGTAGTACTTCAACATGTGATTATGGGTCTCGTATTGTCTGGAACTGTAGTAATTTGAGGTTCATTTACACTGCTATAAAAATCAAAAATTAGATTATATGATTTCTGGAAACAATCAGTCAATAATCAACAAATTGTTATCATCCAACCACAGCAGTTTAGCTACAGATTCAATAAAATTTCTAAATTAAATCACATATACACATAGGTCTAGAGGTTAACCCACAGTTAAGTTGTCAGAGAACTTTGGTGCCCAATCTTTGGACATCACAAAATTTAATTAAAGTGAATTACTAATTTTTCTTTTAGAACATCACTTAAAAAAAAATCAATGTGAATTAATCACTCTTTTGACCTTCCATCATGAAATGCAAAAAGGAGTGATTAATCCTTCTCCTTTGATGTAATGGATCTTGAAATACAAAGGAGCAGCGTGCTACAATCCCAGAAAGTTCTTAAGGGTTTTGCTTTAGGATTCATATTCACAGTCACATGATGACTGATTTTGGTCAGTAATTTTCCATTATGGCCACAATTCTTGGTCAGGTGATGCTGGCAATTTTTAGAGTGGGCTGTGGTCCTGTGTAGAAGAGGTCTCAGGTATGTTTCCCAGACAGGAGCATTGCTAGGTATAGTTAAGGAGTGCCTAACCCTCCACATCCACTGTAGTTGTATCTGGACAGAGAAGGTGCCAGATTGTTTCAACTCACTGGCCCAGAAGGCTAAATCAGAAAATTCTAGATGGCCCCAGCCTGCTGCACTTGCAGTTAAAACAAGAAAAATGTTTCCCCACTGAACTTGGAATTAAAGCAAAGAACAATGTTGACTTTGCAATGTGGCCCAGGGGCAAGAGTTCTGCACCACAAGGTCCTAGATAACTTGCAGGGAGAAACATATTGTCTTCAACAGGAAGAATGGCAACTGAAGTACCCTAGAACATGTTAGGGTCTGTTTTTCATGTGTAGAGTTGATATGGAGATCCTTTCACTGTAAACCTCTTATATAAGTGTTTCCCTCCCTGAGGGTGCACTCAATTTAGAACTGGAATAATGAAGAGTCAATAGAGGCCTAACAGGGACAGAACACACTCAGATAAATTTTTGCAATGTCATTATTTTCTTTTTGGTGAACCCTTGAGAACCGTTGAGGGACACTAAATGTGCTTTAAATGCACACCAAGCCATTGTATCTACCTGAAATGGCAACATGAAGCAGACTTTTCCACCTTTAGTGACTGGAAGCAATGTGAGTACCTTTTACAAAAATAAAGATTGAATCAGGCTTTGTCTCTGCTTTCTGCAACAAATATCTATCTGGGCCTAAATATCTATGCCAATGCTGAAGTGATGCATTTGTTGCAAAAAATCTTTGAATTATGGAAGATAATTCATTAGCAAAAGCAACGCTTTGGAGACAGAAAGTGAGTCTTCCTTCTGATTTGCTGTGCCTTGAAATAAAAGTCATATAATATTTTTATTGGAAGTTCATTATACTAAATAAAATGAGAAAACGTAATATTATTTATTTATTATTATTTATATATATTATTTATTATTTAATATTTACCAATTAAATTTAAACTCTTCATACATAACTGGATGACATAAGGCATATTGAAATGAAAGAACTTGCCACTTACTCAGGTTCGGGTTTTGTTGGGGTTTTTTTCCTTGAATTATAGAATCAGAGAATCACAGAATTACTGAGTATCGGAAAAGACCTCTGAGATCATCAAGTCCAGTCTATGACCTACCACTAACCACATTGGCTAGACCATGACACAAGGTGTTACATTCAGCCTTTCCTTAAATACCTCCAGGATGGTGACTCCACCACCTCCATGAGCATTCCATTCTAGCTAAAGTAGATATAAACTTATTCATATACTTAATCATATACTACAAGAAGGCATCTCATTCAAGAAAAGCTCTCAAAAAAAAAGAAAAAAAAAAAAAAGAAAAAAGTTATTACAGGAGTCACAAATTTAGTTTTTAGTAGAAGATTTTGTAATTCTTCCTTCTTTTGGTGGAATTGTTAGAAATTTGAGATGAGGTTGGTTACATATATTTAAAATTTCCTCTATGAGAACCTCCTCGCAAAGCCTTACATCTCCCTCCAGAACACTGTTTCAAATCTGTGTATGCCACAAGGAACAAAGATTAAAAATCTTGGATAACTGCTCTCCATCTGGAATGAAGATAATCTTCACATTGTTGCCTTCATTGCTGAAAATATAGAAATTGTTGAAAATTCAAATTTAAACAGTAATGCAAATAGTATTTAGGGTAAAAAACCCAAACCAAAACAAGAAGTATTTTATAAGTATTAGAGTAGGGAAAACCACCACACTTTTAACAGAAAATAGAGTTGTTAAGGCACACAAAGTTCTCGGTTCCATTTCCATCTTTGTCACAGACCTTTTATGAGCTTACACAAATTTCATGTGCTCCAGTCCTCCATTTGTAAATAGACATAGAAAGATCCTCTTTTCTTTCTCTTATTCCTCTGTGTATTAAGGGTCAGACTATAAGACCTGTGAGGTATACACCTATTTATACACTAATTAATTTTGCATAGCTGCATGAGGTGAGTACTACATAAGCTTTTTAGTGACACAGGGCTGTCAGCACCAGTTAGCTGTTCTGGTGCTGTTCCAGCTGTAAAACAGAATTGCTTTAGGGCTGTCACGGTTTTAACACTGACCCGGCAATTAAACCGAAATAACAGACGCTCTCTATTAATCTCTCTCTCCTTGATAGAGAAAGGAGAGAGAATAAGGGAGAGAGACTTATGGGTTGGAAACTAAACTACACAACTTTAATGAAACAGTAATGATAAATAGGTAAAATTACTAAATATATACAATATACAGGAAATGGATACCACATTCCTCCCCCCTCTCCCCCAATAACTCTCACGTCACCCCGAGGCTGCAGGGAAGCCCTGGGAAAGTCCAGGCTGGACTCCTGGAGTCGGCAGCAGTCGGGACCGGAGGCAGGAACACACAGATATGGGCTGGCACGGATCACGACCACAGGCAGACGAACGGACAGGATCCTTCCAGGATACCGGGTGAAGGAAGGGAGGAAGGGAAAAGATCTGGAAAAGGTCAGGCTCGGCCCTTGTGATGCCTCAAATTTATACTGAGTGTGACGTATATGGGATGGAATACTCTGTTTGGTCAATTCTGGCATCTATCTTGTCTGTTCCTCCCCAAAGGAGGGTTCAGGTGGGACCTCTTTACTCCTTCTGGACGGTAAAATGTTTTCCTCAAGCTGAGCAGTGTCCTTGGCTCTGCATACCAGTCTCTAGCAGTAACTATAAACATCAAGTGTTATCAATCCTAGAAACACACACTGTCTGAGAAACTTAGCTAAAAGCAAAAGTACAAGACAGAAAATCACCTTTATCCTGGTCCAAACCAGGACAAGGGCTTAAAGAAGCAGACACAACTACTCTACTCTAGGCTGAGTAGAGCTTAGGCAGAAGCCAAAGATCTTCATGCTCATTCAGGGTTTTCCCTAAGTACAAACTGGCCCTGATTTTAGGTATACCAGGAATTCCAAGGCCAGTCAAGGAGGATAAGTAGTGTTTGGAAATCTACTACAGTTTGGACTTGAGTAAAATTTAGCTAGTGAGGGTCAAGATAAGGCAAAATCTAAGTGACATGGATCTTGGCTGTTACTCTGTTTACATACAACATCTAGGACATTGTGGGGTTCAGACTTCTGGGGTTCAGACTCAAGAACTCCTCATGCTTCAGGAACTTAATCAGGTCTCCCTACCAAAGATCATCGATGTATTTTATTTTCTGGTGTATATATACCACACATCATGAATAACAGGGCTGGGGGTGGGGGGCAGGGTGGTTTATTGCACACTAGACAATGAAATTTATAGATTTCATTCTAGAGATTCAATAGAGACATTGCCTACAAGTACCCAAGTTCTCTCTCTGAATGAAAATTGCAACAATAATGACAAATCTCTGGGTCTATGAGGATTTTTCCTTTAGGATCAAAAGTACAATTAACAATTAGATTAATGAATAGTTGTAGCTGCAAAATTAAGAAAAGAACATTATGTGTGCAAAACATATATAGGGCATCCAGCTGTAGGACTGGTTGGTATAGCTGTTTGGGAAGGATTTTCTTAAATGTCTCATTTTCTGATAAATTTATAAGACATTTAATTTATTAGACATCTCATAATTAAGCAATTGTAGATCCCATACTACAAAGATTGGATCCATTTTGGATGTAGTTTTATTTTAGAAAAATGTTTTCTACAATAATTAAATGGAAGATCGTAACCTAAAGTCTCTTAGAGACACTTGAAATAAATAAGTATAAAAACTAAGAATTTCAGCACCTAAGGACAGCTTTCAGCTGAAAAACTCCTGCAATTTAGTGGCAATACATCTGCTAAATCCTTGGAAACTCCAGATTCTAGAGAAAGCTAAATAATGAATGATATTAT
This sequence comes from Calypte anna, assembly GCF_003957555.1. Taxonomy (NCBI): domain Eukaryota; kingdom Metazoa; phylum Chordata; class Aves; order Apodiformes; family Trochilidae; genus Calypte; species Calypte anna. The sequence goes on from NC_044245.1 coordinate 121,847,224, forward strand.
CACTGTATGCAGTAAACTGTCTAAGAAATCAAAAGGAAGTAATGTTAAGGTGGAAAAAAAACAACAACCAACAAAACCAAACCAAACAAAAACCTAGGAAATATAAAGCTTCTGCTGTGTCCTCCCACCACTCACCAAAATCTCAGAACGAGGCAGTACTTCCTACTCCCCATGACTTTTAACCTGCTGACTGTGCAATCTCATCCTTTTATCTCGAGAAACAGTATTCTTGGTCTCTTCCCACTTTCTTATGGTGGCCTTGAAAGTAGGTTTCCTACTCCTGTCTGTAGTTTCCTGAAATTCTGTCCTTACCTTCTATTGTCCTTTTACATCTTACTTCAACCATGGATCTTCTTCAAACATTTCTAGAATATGCATTTTTTAGTGGTTTCTGGTGTTTTGTTTTTCCTATCTAGCCATGCAACCAAAAATCTCATTTAAGGTCTTATGAAAGACCATGACATCACCAGTTTGCTTTGGCACACGACCTGCTTGCATAAAGTCAGAGTATTGTTAGAGTCATAGAATCATTAAGATTCAGAAAGACTTCAGAGATCAAATCCAGCTGTCAACACAACCCCACCATGCCCATTGTTACAAGAATGAACTTTGATTTTAGTATGATCAAAGTATTCATTTCTGTACATTCCTATAACACCTTTCTTTACCCACTTTTAGAACAATCTTCATCAAATACTGCTTCTTAGACATAGTCAGCATCATGAGGTCCACTCTCACTCCTGCTTGGACGATATTGCAGGATGCTTATTATATTTTCAGTATATTTGTGGTTTCACTCGCAAAGCTTCTAAACCTGAGATGGGACATCTTCATAAGTTATCTCATGACTACCCTTATTCCCTTTCTTTTTACTATGTCTTTTAAAAATGAGTACTTAGGCTGCTCCTGTGTTATGAATTCTTGCCTACTGGGGAAGATCAGGAGTGAGTTATCCTACTACCCAGTGTCTTGATCCTTTGAATATAAGCTACACTGAGGACCATCTTGTTTTGTGGTATCCTGGGGTGCATTAAGAAGAGTGTGGCAAGCAAGTTGAGGAAAGTCATCCTCCCCCTCTCTCTGCCCAAATGAGGGCACCTCTGAAGTCCTGTATCCAGTTCTGGGTTGGGTTCAAGAAAGACAAGGAGAGACTTGAAAGAGTCCAGAGGAAGCCTGTAAAGACTACTGAGGGAGTGGAGCATCTCTACTCTGAGAAAAGGCTGAGAGACATGAGTCCAGTCTGTTTAGCCTGGAGAAGACTCAGAGGGGATCTCATTAATGCTCATAAATGGCTACAGGGCTGGAGGCAGGAGGATGGGGCCAGAATCTTTTCAGTAGTGCCCAGTGACAGGACAAGAGGGAACAGGCATAAACTGGAAGACAGGAAGCTCTGATTAAACATGGGGTAAAACTGCTACTTTGAAGGTGACAGAGCACTGAAATAATCTGCCTAGAGAGGCTGTAGTCTTCTCTGGAGATATCCCTATCCCCTCCTGGATATGATCCTGTGCCCTAAACAACTCTTTGTTTAAGTAGAGGAACACTTTTAAGACTGGAGTCAGTGAGTCCAGAGGCTGATTGCTTTCTACGAGCCTTTAAAAAGAGATTTGTCCAAAGATTATCCTTACTCTTCATTTTGCAGTGCAGCAGGGAGTATCTTACAACACAGATATTTATTTTTAAAAAAATTGTATAAAACAAAAAGAGTGCCAAAAGTTGCAGTTAACAAGAGGGGAAAAAGAAGCAAAGCCTGTCAGAGCTGCCAAAATCTGGTGCCTTTGCAGATGCAGGGAATTTGACAGCAAAATCATTCCATCGTGATCCTGTATACTTTAGGTTATCATTCACTGCCAAAACTAAGGAAACCAAACAAGAAACATGAAAATGCTCTCTGTCTGACCAGAGAAAATAAATCTTTTCCTAAACCCAAATGTATAAAAACCCACGAGTCAGGTGCTAGGAAAATTTCTCAGTAACATGCCAGCACCTCTAAAAAATTGTTTAAAGCAATTTCTAGAACTGAAGAATGCTTGTTTGATTCTGCATAATTAGTTTTGCTTCTTGTTTTCCTCTCTATATCCCTTTCTGTTCAGTATTGTTGGGCAAAAATTTTCTGTTCAGAATTAAAAATAATAATAATTCAGTTTTGGATGATAGCTAATCTGAGTTTCCTAAATAACAGAAGCCTGTGGGTTGCTTGTAGTTTTTTAAATGCTGGTGAGTAGGTGGCAGTTAAACATATGCAAATCTCCTAGTTTTCAAGGCATTTGCCGTTTTCAGTTGTTTCTGTGGGTACTATCTACTGAAACCTTGGTGTAGGTCCCTGCTCCTGCCTTCTCCTGTAGTAGTGTAATTCTTCCTGACTTCAGTATAGTCAAGACAACGTTGGACATTGGAAGTCTGAGTTGGTTGGTAGACATCTCAAGGAATAGTTTTGCATGGATTAAGACATTTGCCTGTTTCCTGAGAACTCTCTTCACATAACAAAGAGATGTGGGTATTTAATGGTTTGGTTTTTTTCCAAACAGAATAAAAGAAACAAATTAATTCCTGGTAAGTGCTGCACCTAAATCTGGTGAGTGGTTTTGATTAATGCAGCTGGAGTGTTGGAGCTTTCTGATTAAAAATAATTGTTTCCCAAACCATGCACCTCGGTGATTCTGTATCAGTGCCAGTGAATATTTTCCTCAAAAATGTAGTTTCTAGAAAAAGCAATTGACTTGTAAGTTTTTTTGTTTAATTTTGCTTTTTCATTTCTTAGTTTATATTGGAAAATTCTGTAACTACTCCTTGTACCTGCCCACTCAAAGCTCAATGCTTTCAAAGGAATCTCTCTTTTAAGTAGATCTTTTTTTGTGACTGTGGATTTCTTTAAGTCTGTTTATGTTCCTAGAGCAAACTGTGCCAGTCATGAAACAGAAGGAAAAATAATCTTTTTTTTTTTTTCTTTCTCAAGTATAGGCTAGAGGGATATTTGTTTTGTATGTTGGGAATAAAAATAAAGATAAAAATAGTATGAATTTTGGAAAAAAAGTCCTTCTGTGAGCACTTTTTTCTCCAGTCAAAAAAGGAAGGATTACCATGGAAGAACTTTGAAGAGATTTAGTTGCTGTTTGAATGATCTTAGATATTGCCATAAACAGGGGAAAAAAACTGTACAACAGGTGAGCATTCATGTTGTATGATGTGTGGAGTTGCGTTGTACTTACAGAGATTATGAACACTCAAGATAGGTAAAATTATATGAGTTTTGAATATCCACACAAGCAGCTTCTTCCAGAGGTAACATTAAATTACATGATGGTGGAGCAGCAGAGCATCCTCCATCTCAGAGTAGTCACTAGGCATTGTATGCAATCTGTCTCAAGGCAATGAAAGAATAACTGAGTGAATCAGTAGCTGAATAAAACAAATTTGTAACTTTGTATTTGTTGGTCAAATGTATCTTCTTTTTCGATTCCCTAACTCAGACATCTGACCCTGCTGCCCAAAGTTACAATCTCATTTACTGCAGTTTCATAAGCAGGTACAGTTTTCATAACTCTTTGAACAGAGTATAATAAAAAAACCTAATCCAAACTATCTCTTTTTTGAAATTGGTATTTTACTAGAAATGTCAGTTTAAAATGTTGTCTGAATTACAATAGCATGGAAAACCTTTGATCCTGGATCAGGATCTGGTTAGGCAGAGTCTGAAAAGAGCCACAGAATCACAGAATGGTAGGGGTTGGAAGAGACCTCTGGAGATCATCACCTGCTAAAGCAGATTATCCTCGAGGAGATGGAAGAAATCCGGAAAAAAGAGGAAAAAAAAAAATCAGGATTAAATCTGTATCAATGAGTATCAAAGAATTGCAGGCTGTACATTAAATGCTAACTATGACTGTAGGTTGAACTCCTGAGTGTATTTTCAAGATAGAAAGGCAGCAAACTAAAACTGACATGTGGCTACTGCTCACAGATATATATACTGAAATTACCCTGTCTATTCTAGGAATTACTCACCGCTGCAGATTGGACAGATTGGGCTCTTTTCATTGCAACTTTACCAGTTTTAACCATTTGACCTACACATTTCAGAACTGAGCAAGTTTTAAAATGTACTTTAATGTCATGAGAAACATACTTTTTTTCACAAAGTTGTCAGGGTAACTCCAACCAGAATAAAAATTAATATGACGAGTTCTCTTTAGTCCACATGCTTTGGATAAAGAGCTGAACTAACTATTTAGATTCAATCATAACCAAGTCATTCTGAGTCTAAAAACTACACATGCTCAGAGAGAACTGGGGAGTTTCAGCAACAACCACTTTTAAGCTCCCACTTTAAGAAAGCATGCTCCAGAGCAAACTCAGTAGGATTTTTCATTAACTACCAACTCCAGAAACCTGAAGTTTTCACCTCCATTGTTTTCTGCCCACCAACTCTGTCTATCTGGCATCAGACTGCATGAAAGAGGAAGACACAAAATTAAAATGCAAAGGAGATATGAGAAAGGAAAAGGTTCTGGTATGAGGAGTACAATGGCTCAGTCTTTTCGGAAAGAGATGAGGGTCTGTTGTGAGAAGCCAAAATGACCCCTGGTTAGTTTGAAGAGAAGAAAAGGAAGTAAGACTGAACTACACATCCTCCAATTTCTTTGTTACACCACATAATATTAACAAGTGGAAAACCCCACAATTTGGAGATGGTCTAAGACAACTCTCCAAGGTCAACTCTCTGCAGCCAAAAAATATGCAGCCAGCTCTTCATGGGACAGCTCCACATAGGTTGGCAGATGTGGCGGGTGCCTCCTGGTGCATGGGGAGTTCTGCAAAGCCTCTGAATATCAGTGGGGGCTCTGCACAGCACCACAGGGAGCCCCAAGCTCCTGGCACTGAGGGGGGAACCCCAGTGAGGTTGCTGATGCTGTTTCTGCAGTGTAAATTACAGCAGGAGAAAGGGGGAGGTACACAGGCAGCAGCTGTGCCCAGAAGATGCTCCTCCTTCCATGCTCCTCCCTCCATGCCTCCCCTTCACTCCACCCACCCCAAGTACCTTCGTGTATCCTCCTCCCCCTAATGTAACAGGTAATGCAGACACGGCAGGAACCATCCCACCAGCGGCCCCCCTGCCAGCCATATAGAGCTGTCCCCAAAGAAGAGGCTGCAGAGAACTGCCCCATTCCACATCCAAGAGCCACCTTTACTGCTGGCAACAAAAGAAGGGTTCCATTTTGGAACAATGTGGCAACCCAGGTGGGTTTCTGTAGTTCCAGACCTGCATGTCAAGATTCTCCAATTTTACCTTTTCCCCTGTTGTCTAAAAGTTGCAGAATCCAGCAGCTTGTGGACCATGGACATGAACTCTGACAATTGCTCCTTGTTTTATGAATCTGCTACAATAGATGAACATCTGCAATCATAGACTGAATTACTTAGTGAATTTTAGTACAGAGAGGTGAAAATAATATGTGTATAGATGTATTTAGGGATAAGAGATAGTAATTATTGGAGCACGACACGAATGGTATGGTATAAGGGGTGGAATGTCCTGGTTTGGGCCAGGATAAAGGTGATTTTCTGTCTTGTACTTTTGCTTTCAGCTAAGTCTCTTGTAAGTAGCTGCACTTGCTGAAATTAACAGCAAGTTTCTCAGACAGTGCCTGCTTCTAGGACTGATAACACTCAATGTTTATAGTTAAAGCCAGAGACTGGTGTGCAGAGTCAAGGACATTGCTCAGTTCTGATGAACATTTTACCCTCCAGAAGGAGTAAAGAAGTCCCACCTGAAACCCTCCTTTGGGGAGGAATGGACAAGATAGATGCCAGAATTGTCCAAACAGAGTATTCCATCCCATACATGTCATACTCAGTATAAATTTGAGGGATCACAAGGGTCAAACCCCTTCCTGCCCTTTGTGCCCTTCCTGTTTCCCTTCCTGTGCCTGTCCCTGTTTTGCTTCAGCATCCTGGGAGGATTCCATCCATTCCTCTGCCTGTGCTCCTGATCCATGCCAGCCCATATCTGTGTGTTCCTGCCTCCAGCTCCCGACTGCTGCCGACTCCAGGAGTCCAGCCTGGACTTTTGCAGGGATGCCCTGCAGCTTCGGTGGTGAAGTGAGAGTTATTGGGGGAAAGGAGGAGGATCACAGTAACAATTTTCCTGTCAATTCGTATATGTGTCTATATTTAGTATTTTTTCCTATTTATCATTATTGTTTCATTAAAGTTGTGTGGTTTAGTTTCCAACCCATAAGTCTCTCTCCCTTATTCTCTCCCCTTTCTTTATCAGGGAGGAGAGGGAGATTTAATAGAGAGTATCTGTTATTCAGTTTAATTGCCCGGCCAGTGTTAAACCGTGACAACATCTTACTCTAATAGCACAGAGAGATGTAATGATTTGGGTTCAAATGGATCTTTATAGATCATCTAGTCTAACACCCCCTACCCTCCCACCATGGGCAGAGACAACTTTCACTACATCACAAGATATCCATTCACATAGATAAACGTACCATAGAACTACCTAGACATTAAAATTGTCATGTGACAGTATTTTTTTTTCTTTTAAAATAACAGGTTCTACATACTGTATCTAAAAATGGGAAAACCTAAGGCTGACAAGTCAAGCACTCAGAAAACATTATGGCTAATGCCAGAATTGACACTGCTAGGTACAACCTTTAATTCTTCCCTTATGGTGTGTGCATCATAACAGCATAATATTATTATAAGCTTTTTTTCCAACATGGAAGGATACTTTATATCACAATGCTAGGAATGTATTTTAAGCATAGGAAATGTTACTAAGGGACAATTATTGCTACAAAGATCAGAGAACGTATAAGCAAGCAAATGAATCTTGACAGTGGAAAACAACAAAGCCTAAGTAGGTTCTTTCTCAACAAGAGTTAAGAAAATCAGACTTCTTTGTACTAAGACAAGGCTGAAAGCCCTAGGGTGAAAAAAATAACACCTCTTTTCCTACTGATGTCAGGAGGCTAAGGGTCAGGCTCTACCCCTGTGCATGCACAACTCCAATTACCTGCAGCTGAAACAACTGGTAACCTAAGGTAAAACTGAGTTTGTATGTAGAAGTCAAAACATTGTGTGAGAGACAAAGGTGCCATAAATCATTATCAGTGCATTCACCTAATGCTGTACCAACTGAAGCATTGACAGTCCATGCCTTGAATATGCTAGTGTAAGAAATTATGCAACCAGCATTAAGAGAAGCATATTAAGAAACATTGGCTTCTGCATCCAGAGTTTGTTTATACTAAACTGTTTATAAACAGATCATATTACTTGAAAATTCCTGTTGCCGAAGATTAGAAACTAATGTGCTGCATGTAGCATGACTATTTCATTTTTTAATTCATATTATTTTGATAGCATTATGAAGTACTCAATCGGAATTTAATTAAATAATTGATCCCTCCCAAATGGTTTGTAAATGATTGCAGATATATATCATTGCTTTAAATATGATTTTCTTGATTATGGTTTTAGTTTTAAGAAAGTCTGCTTGGGTACAGTTGGCACTAAAGTTCCTCTTGCAGTCATCATACTATCTCTGGGTCACTATTTCTGCCATACACATTACACCTGATAAATACAATTGATTGAAAAAATGCATTCATTTACTTAATTAGAGGCACAGCTATACATAACAAGCTATAATGGCAGTGAAACAAGAAAGAAAGAAAGAGTAAGGAATTGAAACTGCAGTCATGGAGAGACAGCTTAGTCTATTTGCTTTTATAAAATCTCTGGTAAAACAATACTTCCCACATCAACATTTTTAAAGCACCATTTCTTCTTAGTAAAAAGCCTATAGCAATTTTTTTTTTTTTTGTGCATAATTTTATTTGTGTGACCTGAAATTATTTCATCCAAACAGTGTCAGAGAGATCAGATGGACATTAACATATTAAGGGGGATAACGAAGATTCTTAAAATAAATTCTTACCTCCTATTTCAACATCAGTGATTGTTTTTATATGCACTCAATGGGAATTCTAAAATAATGTTCAGTATCCTGTATTGCACTGGTGGCTACACATGGCAATTGCTTTTTCTGCCATTTTTTTGAATGCTTATGTAAAAAGTTTTGCACAGATTTGTTTTAAAAACTGGTAAAATTTCACAAGAACTGTTTATTCATTGTCTTGCTTTCATTTAAATACAGTTTGAATTAATTCAGAAAAGCAAACAAGTTGATACTAGGTATCATGTATTCATAGAAGGCACATATATGCAAAGATATATATATACAAATACGCACAAGCCCAACCACACAGATCAACATAGACACAAACATTCAAGGAAACACAGATGACATGAATGGTGTAATCCTGTCCTCCTCTCTGGCATGGATCCCTTTGACCTGAGGTCTTCCCCTTTTTCATGGCATTTACACTCCATACACACACATAGAATGGGGAATCCTCTCATCCAGTGAAAGACTTAGAAATAGAATTTAGTGAGAAGACAGGAGAGATTGTGCTGATCAGGTACAGGGCATAGCCAGACAAGCATATAGACTAGCAGCCTGTTTATACAGGACTAGCCCTGTTAGCTTTTCATCCCACTGCTTTCCCACACTTGCTCATTCCCAGATCACCTTGATCCCTTCCTTTCCCTGCCTTTGCTTCTTGCCCTAAACATCCCACAATAACCCTCATACAATCCCAAACCACTTTTTCTATTCTGCCTCCCATGATGTGTCCTGTATCCCTAGACAGTAACACCTAATTTGTGAGGCAGCACATAGAGCTTTTTGCTTTTCTGCCTGAGTATCATTGTCCCCTCCCCACCCTCCCTATCCCCCCCCAGCTCCAGGGGGCTGAGGCTTCCCTTGGCAGAGCCCTGGAAAGGGCTGGGCAGGGTCTCCCTTTCTCTAACCTGGTAATTGGGGTTCCCTTGCCTGTGCCTCTGGGCTTCTCTGTGAGATGAGCCTTTAATCAGCTAACCTAACACACTGTAAACAGAGATTAAGTATCGCTGTTGAAATGCTGCCAATGCTGCACATTCAGGTCTGCAGTGCCAATCAATAGAAGAGGTTCGAGGCAGGGAGTAAACAGCAGCAGTCCAAAATTAGTGCAACTGTGGGACTGCACAGGCAGGCACAGGGAATCAAACTGAAGACACTGGTGTTGTGAAAAGCCTTACCATGACCATTATAAAAAATAAAACCCATGATGATTATCCAAAGGGGAACTCAGGTTTATACTTTTTGTACTTCAACCATGAGACAGGTCCTTACCCTCTCGAGATTCCTCTCTCCTTTTCTGCTTTCCTTTACCCTACCCAGCTCTTCTCACCACGGAAGGTCTGTATTCAGACCACAGAAAACATAACAATTCCAGCTGGGGTCTACTCCAAAACCTTGCTAAGGCACCACTTGGCTACCGGCTCAACAGAGCAGGCACAGTGCCAAACTAACACCTGTGCTCATCATGTTTGTGTTATCCTGGGAGCTCCTCCAGGACTTTTCTTGACCAGACACAACCAACCCTGCCTAGCTCTTGAAATATGAAGAGCTCTTGGACTATTATGATTTGGTGACACCAGTATCTATCTGAACCGGGCTGCCCCGGCACACAGCCGTGCCTGTCCCACACACAGAGTGGGTTCGTGTGGGGATTGGAAAGTGTGACAGGAATGCAGCCTTCTTTATGAAGGCAGTGACCCACTACGTGCACAGAACTCTCTAAGCAGCAAAAATAGATATGCTGCCTACTGGTGGCTCTTAAAAATACCAGAACGCCCTTGATAAGGGAGAACCATGTCCCGGTCACCTTGAACACAACCTCTTTTCTCTGCTGTCGCCTCCCAGGCGCAGAGCAAGAGCCACTGGCGAGGCGTCCGCCTGCCCGGTAACATCTGCGTTCTGGAGAGGAGGAGAGCAGAGCGCCCGCACACAAGCACTGGGGTTTATAGCGGATTTTTCATCAAACCAGAGGCATACACAGGGCTCTCCCGGGTGTGTGTGTGAGAGGGAAAGGGCTCTCCTTGCCTCCGGCCTTGCAGCGCTGCGGGACCCTGTCCTTCCCCGTTCCTCGCCGCTTAGCCCGGTACGACCGGGCCGGAGCTGTGCGGGGCGGGGCGGCGAGGCCCTGGTGCCCGCCACAGAGGTGGTGGTGTGGAGGGGGGGGGGGAGGGCGCGCCAGCTACCGTTGAGCACTAACGCCGCGCACCCCACGGGCGGCTGATGGGACTCCCGGGAGGGGCAGGCTGGCGCGGGGCGGAGCGGCCCATCCTGCCACCGCTACCAGGGAGGGACCCTCGGCCCCCAGCAACGCCGCCAGAGGGACCGTGCAGCCCCTCGCAAGCTGCAGGACAGCGGAGTGGGTGTAGCAGCGCCAAGAGGGCCGGGCACTCGGGTGGGGAGGGGAAGGTCAGGGCCCCGCGGGGCTTTAGGCTGCCAGGTGGAGGGGCCGTCTCCCCCTCCGCTGCGAGAACGGAGTGCGGCGGCCCGGGGAGGGGGCGGGGAGGATGACTTCATGCCGCCGGAGCGCCGTGAATTTAGGAGCAGCAGCTGCCGCCGCCGCCACCGCCGGCGGGATGTGGGGGTGAAGCGACAGTGGGAGCTGCCGCCGGCTGAGGGAGAGGCAGCACCGGGCACACTGCTCCGCCGAGCCCAGCGGTTCTGGGCCGCCACCGGCAGCCGCTGCGGGAGGCAGGCAGGGAGGAAGATGCGTTGAGTCGGTCGCTGGAAAGGTGAGCGGGAGCTGCCGCGGGAGTGTGCGGGGGTGGGTGCTGCGTCGCTGCCCGGCTGGGGAGCCGCGATGCCGCTTACCTCGGCTCGCCCGGCTGCCGGGGCCACTGCCTGCCCGCTGAGAGCTCGGGTAAGGCCGGGCTGGCGGCCCGGGGAACAGCCGCCGTACTGCGTGCGCGTAGGCAGGGGCTGGAGCTGTTCTCCCGCACGTAGCGCCCTTCTCCTTCCTTCTCCTGTGGTTCCCTCCAAAAGCAGAAGGGCTGCCCGCTCAGAAGCGCCACAGTGTTGCTTTTTATCTTCTGTTGCCAGGATGTGCGGTGGCTGCGTGCCAGCTCTCTGCTCAGCTGCTTTCCGTACCCTCGTCGGAAGGGATAAGGGGGCATTTTGTCTGTGGCGCGGCACAGGACGGGCGCGAAGCGGGAAGGGCTGTGGAGCACTGCGACAGGTGCAGGACTGCCCTGAGGGTTTCCTCTTGCTCTATGCAGACCGATGTGCGTTCCTCAAGTGACAGGGTAGACATCTTAGGGAAGAAGGGTTTCAGGGGAGCAGAAGTGAAAAAGGATGTCATCTCCTTTACGTTCTTGGATTTGGAAGTCCCTTCACAGGAAATGGAGTGTAGAAGTTGGAGAACCAGCCCCTATACCAAAATGGATTCCATTGACTTTTTCAGGGTCTGTGATTTGGTGGTTTTTCTTGGTTCTTTTTGTTGTGTTTTTGTCATCCAGTACAAGATCTGGGACAAATAAAAGAGCAGCAAAACTCAAGTGCTTTTGTTTCCTAAGCGGAAGAATTATTGAGTTGCTCTTCTGTTATATCACCTGTAGAAGTGGAGAAACAAGTGCGTGCTGTCATTGACACGCCTGGCCATTGACATTGCATGTTGTTTGTGGTATAGACACAGGTGTTAACATTAGATGAGTGGTCGCTTGGAATTGGAAAGGCCTATATCTCTGATAGGTTGGTGATTTTTGTTTTTATTATGTTCTGCTTTAATAAAAAGGTTGTTCTAAAGCAGGCATGTCAATACAGGAGACTAGGTTACCATGCAGAGACAGATCATTAGAATGAGCATCTGTGTGCATGTAGTGATGGTTAAAGGCTCTGTGAGGTTTGGAAGAAAAAAAAAAAATGGTTGTGTTCTGAGAAGAAAACAAGATGACATTAATTTGTACTTAATTTTAAAAGGAAATAGGATACTGGAAGGTTATTATTAGGACACTGAAGGTTATTTTATCCAACATCTATTTACTTGGATGTTCATCTTAAAGGATCCTGTTATGCTATGTGTTCACAGAGCAGGCCACATGGTTGCGGGATCCCCAGCTGTGGTTGAAGCCTCTTGTCATGGTGTCAGCGTGTTAAAACTAAAAGGGAGGTAACAGGCAGTTGTTTGGTCTGTTGCCATTGTTTCTGGGAAGATGTTTAAATATGTGTATTTTCATCAGTACTGTTGCTGGATGCACAGAAGACAAATGATGGCTGCAGGGGCAGGAAATGTGTGTAGAAGACAACTGAAGCTTCACAAGGCTCCAACAAAGAGTGACTGTTGAAATGCAGTGTCAGGAATCAGTTCAACAGATAACTCTTTGCTCCGAAGAACAGTCATTAACTATGACCCCATATAAGCTTGAGCTTTTTTAAATACTCTACGGCACATCCCGTGTATATATTAAAAAAACAAAAAAACAGAAAGACAAACAAAACCAACACTTGGGAGTCTGAGTTATGACATCTTACTGGTTTTTCCTTTCTAGAAGGAGCATGGCTGTCACAGTGTTTGTAATGCTGTGCTCAGTTCAGCTACTTCTCCTATTAGTCCACCTGTTGTATAAAAGTTAATTTCTTCACTGAAGAGAGCATCAAGTGGTCTCCCATTCTGTTGTAAATACAGGGTACTATGGTTACTAATGTTGACACATTAACATTTCTAAGAAACTATTTGGTGACAGGGTTGAGGAAATCAGTGATCAGGAGCCATACATTGTTGCAGATGTAAATGTTTAGTTTGACACTGAAAACTTGCATTGCTTTTGTTTTTATCTTACCTGTACTTCAAAGACAGATGGTATAATCATGTAAAATGCAAGAGTGCATGTGCACGTGTCTGTAGAAAAAAATGTATCTCTAATTATCGTTGTGAATATAGTTCAATGGTGTTGCTGATGTAAATCCACATCCTACACAGTTCTCTTCCAGAACCCCTCTCCCTCTTTCTATTACAGTAGTTTCCATACCTCTTCCAAGCAAAGAAAAACATCGTTATTGTGGTTAGTATGGGGCAGCATCCCTGCTGACTGGAAGAACAGTCTAGTTGGCCAGCTGGCTGATGCTGGACAGGCTGGATAGCAGCTGAGGTTTAGCTGCCTTTTCCTCAGAGGGTCTGCTATTTTGAAACTCTTCATCTGGGTTAGTTCTTCAAATTTGCAAGACCTTAATTACTTTTGAGCTTTCTAGGCTGCAGTCAGTCTTTGAACCAGCAGGTTCATTTGACCAAATTTATGAGTGGGGCCCAGATGGGTATGTTTGCATAAGGCTTGTTTCCTTAGGAGAAGAAACTTGAAAACCCAGTGATCTTGGGTGCACTTGAAGTTGCAAAAGGTTTGATTTCGCTTCTGGTCCTTTTCAAGGGCTGAAATGAAATATCTGAGTTAATGTATTTTCTATTATTATGAGAAAGTTTAAAGCTGATGGTTTTAAGTGCTGTTTGAACTAACTGAAATAACCACATTCCAGAGTGAGTGTGTAATTTTTCAGTTATTTTGCTATTAAGTTTTGAGTTGGATTATTTTCCTCAAATTAAGAATTCCTTAACGAAAGGCTTGAGCAGGGTGTGAGTAGGCAGAAATTTTACAGTGAGCTTAAAACTAGGCACGTGCAAACAATTAAGAGTATTTTAACAGTAGTGATACCATTTTTCTTCTGTGGAACAAATATATTGATGTTTTCCAAATACCATGTCCTTTATGTACTGTAGGTAAAATTTCTAGGAGAAGAAAAAAAATTGTCTGAGAAATAACTGTGGGGCCTAAACTTAAGCTTCCTTCCCTAATATGTTAATGGATTTCATGTTGGACTCTTTAATTACTGTTGATAGGAGAACTTTATGTGAGTGGACAGTCAACTGCAAAGGTACCGACTGTTAAAGAGAACTAAGAGTGTTAGCCATTTATAATATATTAGTGATACAAACAAGACAGGCATGAAGTATCTTGTTATCTTCAATTTGACCTAATCAAGAAAGTCAACACTTCACAATCCAGTTAATAAGCCCCTGAGTAATATCTGAAATATGGAGAAGTGCAGTGTTCATGTACGCTTCTTGCAAGCTGATTTAAGCCTTTGTATTGAAGAGGAATGCATGCAGCAGCAACACAAACATGAATTTATTTAAATATATTAATTTCATGATGCAATAGGAGACTAGTTTTGAGAAAGTTTTTGTATTGTATATTTTTAGAAAATTATTAAAACAGCATTATGAAGGAGATGAGCTAACTATACAAGAACTGTATGATTCAGTATACATACCTGTCTTTAAACATAAAAAAATCAAAGGAGAAAGAGGAGAGCTGGAGCAAATGTTCCAGCCAAATGTGAGATTAATTAATTTAATTTTTCTTCCTTTAATTCTTGCAGTAGAACCAGTAAGATAAAGCAGTGGCTTTTGTCCTCCTAACATACTGAAGATAGGCTGCATGCTGCATTTGTGAGCTGGTGACATTTCTGCAGTGGTAAAATGATTCCAGGGTCTCTCTGCTTTTTTTCCCTAGGTGAATCAAGTGTAAAACATGAAAACTGCAGAAGAGCTGCTGTGAAGAATTTCTGTGTCAGCCAGAGTGTATTTCTCTCTGGTAGAACTGGATTTTAAAATTAGCTACATTGCTGTTTTTTGGCTCTGCAGGACTTATGGGAAATTTAACCTGGCCTGTGTTCTGAAGTGTTTTGAAACAACTGGCTGTTTTTGCACAGTTATGCATCCATTTCTGTACTAATTCCTTGGAGATTCATCAAATTTGATAGGCAAATAGGTCTAACTTCAACATACAATTTTAGTTTCTCTCTGACTGCTTTTTTGGTCATGTCTTTGTTATAGCAACTATTCTGGAAGACCCAAAGGTGTATCAAAATTATCTTGGCAGCTGTTAGCTAGCCTGTAAAATGTGCTGCAGCTTTAGTGGGATCATGTACATCTTAATGTATCTATATAATTATATAGATATTATATAAAATATATATTTGCTAGCTATTCACTCATTTGCCTTTGCCTCCTCCAGAATTTCCATTTACACATATGGTGAGCACATTACTTTGGTGAAACAATCTCACCACCTGTTGTTTTAAAATAGCATAGATACTTATTAATGGTCCTTCCTTGATACTGTTTATAGTACATGTTAAACCTCACTTAAAATACTGTGGATCATATTGGCAAAGGATATTATTACTTCAGCAGCGGCCTTTAAACTGGTTCATGTTCAGTGTCTCTACTTAATTTGTTGATTGTTTGTAGGTACCAGAAAGGTAAACTTCATAGGAGAGGCAAAGCTGTGATGCTTAATAAGAAAGCTGTCAGTGAATCCTGTACAAGGTGTGAAGATGACCACTGCTGTTTGGACAGCTGATAAACCCCAAAAGCTGCAAAAAGTATTAATACACAGATACTCTACAGTAGGAAGTCTTGAGCTCAGGTGGTGTCTTCTTCTTCAGGCCTAAAGAAGAGTTTTCACACTTCAAACCAAGGGCAAGTAAACAATAGCAGAATTTGACCCTCTATCAAAAGACTCTCATATTGTATTTTTTTATTAATGGAAAAGTCAGTTCTAAAGTGACTAAACTAAATCTAGAAAACAAATATTCTATCAGTTCCCCATTTTCTTTGGCCAATCTAAGGGGTGATTTTGCATTAAAAAAAATTTCTAGATTTCTGCCTGATTTCTGGTCTGTAGCTCTCTAGATTTGTCTTTGAATATATATATATACATATATATTTTTGTCTACCCTGGTCAAAATAGAAATAAAAAATGTATTTCTACTTTAAAAATCTATCCACAAGTGGGCCAAGAAAAATGATTTGTGTTAATTGTCCACTATCACTCTCACTGCTCTGAGATGCAAATTTAAAAGGGCAATCAGAATAAACAGACTCTGCTGCTTTCAGACTTCCCAACTTACTTGAAGCACATAAAGTAAAAAAAGAAATTGCTCAAGTTAGCTATAGCTCTTAGAAACTATTAGGGTGAGTGCCTTTTTTGTTTTTTGTTTTGGGGGTTTTGTTTGTTTCCCTTTGTGGTGGGTTTGTTTCTTTTATTAGTATGGCTCTTAAATTTTGAATAAAATTGTTCACACTAGAATGGTGACTTTCAGATGCCTGTTCAAACTGAGTACCATAAACAAAACCCTTTTCTTATTCAGAGCAGCTCTGTGGCATATGATTATAGATGTAGCCTGCAAGAATATAAATCTGCTTTTAAAATAAGATCATTGGAAAAATTCTAGTAAAGTATGCTTAGGGAACTAATGCATAAATTAAATGGAGGAATCATCTTTTGATCCAGTCTTCCAGTGTTTGGTGTTCAGCATTGATTAGGAGTTCTGTCAGCATGAAGTAACATTTGCACCATTCTGTCTACTTGCAGGGGGCATTCTGTTCTGAACACTGAGTGTGTTTGATTGATCTGCCTTACATTCCCAGCCTCCACAGCATCCTCTGGCAGCTGTGATTCAGTGCATGTGGAGCATAAGGAAGCAAGTCTTTGTTTTGCCTTATGATTTAATTGGGGGTCCTTTCAATTGTCATAATGTAAGAAATGTTAACAGTTGTTTTGCTTTCAGTTTCTCACAAGACAAGGTTTCACATATCTGTCAGATTGTCCTTTTCCTTAAGAGCAGAGACATCTTGGTCTATTTACTCTTTCTGCATATATAGACTCTGTTCCATATCAGAGTTACTTTTTGCCACTTTTTATCTAATTCCTGCATATTTATTTCTGATGTCTAGTGGTCAGAACTTAGAAAATATCATGCTACTAAACAGAGTTCCTATTTCTGTTTGATTCCTTTCATAGTTTTTTTTTTCCTATGAATGTTTTTTTTCCAGTTGCTAATTACATGTTTCATTCAGGCTGATCTCTTGTGTCTGTGTCTCTGTTAGGTTAATTTTCATTGTTGGATCAGTACATGTGTCTATGACTGGAAAGAACTGCTGTGATTATCAGGACACATAACAGGTTGATAGCTGGATATCAAAAATATATTTTAAATGTAAGAAAGAACAAACTTTAGCATGTAGAGCAAGAGAGATTCAGTCATAAACCTTGCTTTGTTTTGTGTTACTCTGTGTATTGAAGTAGCGGGTTGATGGCAGCTTTACTGATTTGGGCTAATGTTTGTGTTCAAGCATGCAAGCTGAAAATAAAAGAGAATAGGATTTGTTAATGCATGTGAGAATTGGAGCATGTGAAAAAAAAATTGACTCTAAAAGGCAGACATAATGTGAAACACTTTATTAAAAAAAAACAACAAACACAAAACCCACTCAAAATAGACTAATGCATTTTAAGTAACTATTTTTTTAAGGTCTCATGCAAGTCAAAGCATGATAAGAGATATGAATGGAGTATGCATGAATACAGAAGTTGTAAGATTTGAAAAAAACATAGCTTATCAAAATATATTACAGCATGCCCTAAAAGCCTAAGGAAACTACAGATTTTTGTCAGTGTAGTAAGCCCATTTTATCATAATTTGTTTTTGTACAGTCTACTACAGTTTACAGTCAGTTCTTAGACAAATACCAAAACCTTCTCCAAGCAGAATCTGGAGTATGCTAAGTTATCTTGATTAGCTAGAGGCCTTGTTGAGCCCTTGTATTTGTTTGTTTGTTTTGGGGTTTTTTTTGTTTCTTTGTTTTAAGTATGTTTAATTCTCTGCAGGGGGTTCAGGTTTTGATCTGTTGAATGGCAGCTATAATATGTGTAGTAAACAAGTGTATATTGCCAGTGTTATTCACTCTGAATAGCCATGTGCAACAACACCACTTCTTTCTTGTCCTTTCAGAGTGCAATTTTTATCTCTATACCTAATGTGGTACTGCAAGGGGCTAACTGGAGCAATGGCAATATTCTCTTTAATTTTGCAAAAGTAAACCCACTAATAAACACTGAAAAACAGGTGTAAAGCCTTCACATCCCAACACATGCACAGAGCATCTCCAGAAAAAATAGTGTGAGTGGGTATTTACAAAAGATGAATATGATAGCCATACACTTAGTGGAACATGGATACTGTATAAGAAATTTAGGCATTTAACAATACTTCTTCACTGCTACTTTAGTGTACATTATATGTTCAGGTAATAGTAGGCCTCTAATATAAAGAAAGCTAATAATGGGGAATACTTTCATTAGCCCTAAAGGAAGGAGTTGAATGAAGATATTTTGCATGGTGTGATGCATTAGCTAGTTGTCACTCTAGAAGATGATACTTTTCAGTTGTACAGTTTGCACATTTATGCAATTGCTGACCAAAGAGCAAGAAGAAGCAGTTTAGTTATGCTCTTTTTCTCAGAGACTGGGGAAGTCTATTATTTATGTAATACCTGTCATCGTGGAAGACCTCAGAACTCTTTACAGCACTTCTATTTTCATTGACAACGTTTGAAAGTCAGATATGAAAGCTGTTATTTAAACATTGTTTTCCCACAGTTGGAGCTGATAAGACTGCAGATCAAGGAGATATTTATGCTAATCTCCAGAAAAAGATAGCAATGTCTGATAACTGCTGCATGCTAAACCATGCTAATTCCTTCCAAGGAAAATTCTCTTTCCTAACACTTTTGTGCCTCATAGAAGCAATCTTTAAAGCCATTCATCTGGTACACACCGCAGCTCTGCTTCTTAAGGAGTCTTTCTAGTGGGACCTCACTCTGCAAATAGTTTAAGTTCACTAGGTCCTGCAAGTCTACTCTTTTTGTTAGTACTGCTGATCTGGCTTCTGCTTCTGTTCCCCTTCTAACCTTCTCGGTCTGGCCAAGACAAGCACTAGGTAATCCTTTTGCAAGTTTTAAAACTGAATTTTTTTAAATTTTTTTTTTCACTTAATTATATCATTAAGTAATTATTTTGGGTTTGAGTTTATAATTGGTCTCTCTTGGTAATGTGGTATTTTAAAATTGTGTGCTCTTAATTACTCTCTCATTTTTTAATAAATTTTTGGCTTATTTCAACTTGTTCTTCCAAGCAAGTCCAAAACTTGGTCTGGGAATTGGGGTGGGTTAGGTACCATTTTCCAATTGGTAATTTGAATGTTGTTTAGCAAATAAATCCTCCTACTAGAAGCCCTTTAGTTCACCTGACTTTCTCTTGATGTGGTTACTGTTGAGGCAGGCCAAATTTTCAGATTTTAAACTAATTTGTTTGGCTTCTCTGTTCAAACTGATGAAAACAGTGGAAGCTTTCTACTCATCCTGTGATATCCATCTTTGAACTGATGTTCCTTTTGTGACATTTTTCTTGAACACTTACTTGATAATATCTGCTGTATGTTCTTTTGAATAGATTTCAACTTACCCCTCTTCCTGAAGTATTCCCATTCTGCTCAGAGAGCAATTCCAGTGAAGTGTTCTAATTTATCTGTATTATCTGACCACATTTGAAGACCTTGTCAAGGAAGGCAGATATAATTAAATCTGGAGTATCATGGCTTTCATAGTAACAGTTGTAGAGGTTTTCAATAGTTTTACTCTTCACATGTTTTACTCTTTACATGTGTTGCTTTGTGTTAAGATGTGATGTGAAAATGCAAGAGAAGCCATAATTTAGCATCTCAGTTTTGTTGATTCTCCCAAACTAGGGCTGATTTCTAAAAGTAATTAACATTCTGATAACAATGGCTGAAATACTAGATTTGTATTTTTACCAAGGATTGTGTTTCTTAAGATTCTTGTGTAAAGACATAGATGTGGACAGGTTGGACAGGATAACATAAAAAGGATTTAGCTGTCACCAGAAGAATTAAAAGGGTGGATCTGGTGAGGGTCTTTCTGGATAAACAAAATATAAGACTTAGAGGCTTATTAGTATATGCATACTAATTTTGCTGTCAGTTGTTTGTCCAGTGCCTGAGTTTTTCCTTCCTCCTTCACACAAAGTGCCTTTTCTGTGGAGCTAATGAATGTGAGACCAATATGAGGGAGGAAGTAGTTCCTTTTATAAAGATGATTAATGGCAAAATTTGAGAAACCAAAGGTAAAGGTAGCTCTACTCTGAACTTTCCCTCTCCTTTTTCTTTTCTGCATGTGTATGTATTTGTGTCATAGTCAGGTACTTCTATCTTATCATTTGGGAATAAAGACTCCTTACAAACTAAGGAACAAAGGCATCTGTGTTAGGTTAGTATTTCATTTTTGTTTTGTTTTGTGTGTTTAGTGTGGGGTTGTTTTGTTTTTTTGTTTGGTTTTTGTGGTTTTTTTGTCTCCTTTTTTGTTTTTTTCCCAGGTTTCTATTTTTCTCTCCAACTATCTAGCTCCTTTAGAGATAAAATCTCACACTTGGCTCAGAGGCTGTTTGTATTCCACCCAGCTGATGTATCACTAAATGAAAAAGTATTCAGTGAAGCATGAAAAGATTGAGTAGGACTAAATAAAAAACCATAAGGGTTTATTCCATGCAGGAGCAGCCTTTGAAAGCTAAAAGCAAGCTAAAGAAAGAGGCATTAATTGTGTGAAGTTAACATGGAAAATGGGAATCAGAAGAGAAGATTCTTCAAATCCTTTTAGCTACTGAAAGCATTGAAATGGAGGTCTTCAGTTTACAAGTGATCAAGTGTAAAGAGAGACAGAAAAGCAGTCTGTAAGGGATAAAGAAAAATTATTGAAGTGACTGTTATGTACCTCCCCATAATCAGCTGTCTTGAAAAAGATCTCTCCTGCCCTTGAGCATGGTTTTAGATACATTTGACCAGAACTGTTGGTTATTTAAGGTGGCATGGGTGACATCTGAGAGGGAGACACAGATGAAGTAAGTATCCATGTGTTTCTATAAATAGAGGATTGCATGCAAGGCCTTGCTGAATGCTGACTTGTCTGTTAGCTGAAAGGATGAACTATTCAGAAGTTTAACTCAAGAACTCTGCCTTCAAGTTTTTATTATTCAAAACCTAACCAAAGCAGAACATAGTTCATTTTCTCTTTGTGTTTCTCCTTCCCTGTTTGCTGACTATTCTGAGAGCTTCACACAGAACTTAAGGGAAGCACATTCTGGCTTTGACAGTCATTTGCTTGGTTTCACCTGAGAAAATTGTACACAACTGTGTGTGACAGTAACCAGTTATTCCTGAAAGTTCCTTTGTTTTCCTCTGAAAATCCTGTTGTCTGTGATCACAAGAAGAATAAACCAACACTGTAATAAGCTCTAAAATGCCAAGCTGAGTGCCTCACCATCTGCATCATCCACTGCACACCTACTTGGACTGTACATGTCCTTTCCATGGAAACTGGGATGGTGATGCAGAGAATGGGAATGCCTAGGTCTCATTCTTGCATTTAATCATGACAAGTCTGCAAAATACTCATGAAACATGCGACTTTAATGTAAGTGGGACCTCTTTTTTTGGTCTCAGTGACTGGCATGTTTTGCTGCTTTTTCTACAGGCAAGATTTTTTTTAGCGTTTCATCTCATCTCAAACTGACTGAGCAATGCTCCATCCTTTCTATTTGCTGGACCAGCTCCAGCAGGCTCTATCAGACAGTATGGCTTAGCCCTAGCATTCTGATGAGAATACCTGTTTTGGCAAGTAATTGCTATTTCCACAATTGCTTGGAAAAGGATGTGCTTGATGCTTCCTCATCTATCTGAAGCAGAAGGCAAGGGACATACATTTACATGTGAGGTTTGTCTCAAGATGAAAGTGTTCTGACAGGTGCTTTGAGGGAGCTAAAATGGCTTAGCTTCAAATAGCCCTTTTCAGAAGGAGAGCAGTTTACAAACTTGTAATTTGTAGTCTTCACTATTTTGAAGTAACTTTTTGACAAGATGCTTCATGTAATAAGTAAAAAAATTGACTCCTTCCTCAAGCTTCTTGGGAGAGGACACAAACAAGTATTTTATCTCCAAGGGAGACTTTTCTGCAAGGCTTTGAAGCCCACTTATTTCTGTGGAACTTCAGAAAGAAATCCAACAGTGCCACCAAAATTTAAATTACTCTATTCACTATTTTTTCTTCCATTCTCCTGTACTCTTCTTGAATATTTTATAATAGCAAGGAAATTACAGGAGTCAAAAGGAAGTTAGTCCAATGTTTCCCATCAAAAAAGGATAAATATAATGATGTAGTTACCAGGGTCTATTGATCTGATAAGAATAAAAGGTAAAATAGTAGAAAAAGCAATATACTTTTCACTTACAGTTTTGAAGGGCAGATTTATAATTAATGAAATTCACTGATGGTTAACGAAAAAAAAAAACTTATTAAAGATATGCTGACATGCTGGCTTTATTTATTTTGGAGGTTAGAAGTTTAGCTAAAGGAAATAGGCTTAATGGTGTATTTTACTCTGTGAAGACTGAAGTTAATGCTGTTTCATGTCTGCAAACTCAAATACCTCTTGTTTGTTACCTGCCAGGTTTCCTAATTAGTTCTAGATGCCAGGCAAGGTGGTGCTGGATAATTACAACAGAACATATGACATATTAAGTTCATAACTATCTCTTACCCACTAGAATCTTATTGTACTTGTCATATGGGTATGACGAATGTCTTCCCAACAAGTTCATGGTGGATCAGTACTGGCCCAGACTGTAAGCATCTGCTTCTGTGTTCACTTGAAAAGATTTCTAAAAGATGGAGCAGTTACAAGAGTCTTACATGTTCAGAAATATCATCCAGTATCTATTGGATGACAGCTATCTAGGAGTTGACAAGTATCTGGTTTTCCCTTTTTGTCTCTTTCCTTTGCTGTTTCTGCAATGGTTGGCAACATTCGTGGCTGTTCCCTTGCATTTCTCTCTCTCCTCTTTGACCTCTCAACACTGCAAGAGGGAAGCAAGGGAAACAAAAGCAAGAGGGAAGTTTTTCCTACATTAGAACGTAGAAACAGAAATCAGAAGGATTCAGAATATGTGATTATCTGGAGAGATACATGATTTCATACAGCTTCTAAATTTTACTAGTGATACTTGGTTTCCTATTGATAATTTACCTTGACACATAAACATTCACACTTTCTCTTAACTTAATTTGCATTTCTTTGGTTTTAAAGTTTTACTTGTTCAAGTGTTGGTAGTCAGGATGTTGTTTAAATGTAGCAAATGCCTCATCATAAGGCCCTTTAAGCTTGTTTGTTCGATGAACGCAGACATCACCGAGAGGATTAGGTGTTCTTCCAGACGATCTTAAAAACCTGTACAACTTGTGCTTTTTTGGCTGTTTATGTGTAATGTATCTGTTTTCATGCTTATTGCAAATTTATGTATTAAATCCACCATAATCATCTCTTTCTTGCTTTGAAAGTATGAAACTGTTGAAACACTGAAACTGATCATTTTTGTTTCTTTCCATATGACTCATTGCTTTACCTCTTTTTAAATGTTTTATGCCTCATTAATTCCTTAGGATTACATCGTGTGTCTTAGTTCTTTCTATTCTGTACTGGGCAACATGAAGTTTATTTGTCTTCTTGCATTCTGAACTTTTGTACAGGCTGTTCTCTATTACAGCTCCTTGTTCCATCTACAACAGGGGAAAATGCTTCCAGACATCAGCATGTCTAAAATCAAGAGGGAGGAGTAACATCCCATTATTTTCACAGCTTCTCTTGTAGTAGATGTAATGAAGTCTTGACTGCTGTGAAAATAGGATTGCCAGCTGTGCCATATACATGCTACCTAGTACTATGAAGATAACCTTTTGTGTAAGTTGCAGTCATAGAATGCTGACTAAATCTTTCAAATTAATTATTAAAATGCTGTGAAAACCACCAAATTAAGAAAAAAAAAAGGTCGCCAGTTATAATAAGTAAGATCTTTTGAGGAGTCCTTGAGAAGCTTTTAAAAATACAAAACAACAAAAAAGCCCCTAATTTATAAAATACTTGTTCTTCAGTTGTGTGGCCAGAATTCCATATGAGAGTTGCCTTTGCAGAATCCTTTGTCTTCAGTCTTAGCAGTTCCAGCTGACTGTTCTTTTAGCTCTCTCTTTTCTTCTTGTTTTGTCTCAAAGGACAGATGTGAAGGTCAGCTCTGTGCTCTGGATCACATATCTGAGTGATTGATTCATACTGTATATCCACTGCTTTTTTTACCCTAGCTTCTCTTACAAATTAATTGTATAAAACAGACTAACCCAAAGGCTTTTGAAGTTCATAATTACAATATACTAATGAGGAAACCTCACTGTAGAAATGCATTATGATTTTGTGTTTTCCAGATGCTGCTAACAGATGGACTTTCTTACTGCTTTTCTATTTTGCTACTTCAATAATTGATTTTAAAATAATATCCTATTTCAATGCCTTCTTGCCCTGCATATTCCTAAGGATTTCTCTTTTGTGACAGTTTATGATGGAGATCATTGTTTTGCCTCCTGCAGTATGCTATCCAGCTTGTAGATAAGATGTTCATGTAAGACTTGATTAGATAGAATATTTATATATGCTAGTAGTGAAAAGCATATCAGTATTTCTCTTTCAGCTATTGGCAAGCTCAAGGCCAAAGAATGTATTCTTGCAAATTTAGGAGTTAAATATGCAAATCTTCATCTTCTCTTGAGAAATTAAATATTTTTGACTGCATGGGTAAAATTTGATGAGTATTCAACCAGTGAAGTTAATTAAAGCTGGTGTCCTGAGAACACTTTGCATTAATTTTGTATCAGATTATACTTCTACTTTCTGCAACCTTAATTAATCAAATCTTAATGGTTACTCCATCTGTAGCACTGTTTTGGGCTGAAAAAATATCAAGGGGCATGTTCCTAATTGAATATTTGGATCTGGGGAGGGTACAGTAGATATTATCCTTTTTTCCAAAAGGGAAAGAGAATCTGCATACAGAGCAGGGGGAAGAGAAGAAGGTAAAGGGCAGCTTGTCCTCTAGGACAAGAAATGGCAGCAGAAGGCAGAGCAAAGTAATTAAGAGGTCTTTCTCCTGGAGAAAAGGTGGCTTTTATTGTGCCTAATTACACAATCTGTAATTTAAAACCTGCTATCTTGATCTTGCACTTGGATTATTCAGTGCCTGGATCATCCAGGCAATCTGCTTGCGTTTTAGGCCTCTGAGCAGATATTTAGGTAGTCTTTGCTGAGATCAAAAGCTGAGAGGACAAGTTGCTCTCTTAAGAGCTGGCACTCTCATCCTTTGCAGGTTAATGTCTTTGGCTTGTTACATTAATGTATTGAATTGTACCAGGATACAAAGAGTGTCAACTTTAGTCTAAACATGGACTTCTATCCTCCAGCAAGTAGAGCTAAAATCTGATTTTATCAACTTGTCCAGATGTGCAATTAAAAGGAAAATATCCTGTTACTTGTATTATAAATGAGGAACAAGCAAATCTATAGTAGCCAAACTAATTTTAGTGAATCATCTTGCCAAGACTCAATTGTGTGCAAAAGTTGAAGACTGCATTTAATCCAAAATATGATGATAGTGACAACTATCACTAATTATGAATTAAACAATGTTTCTGTCAACAAGATAGTGCTTTTTAATGAGACTGGGCTATTGAGCCAAGAAAAAATCTCAACTATATGTACCTTTTAGGAGACTGAATCCAAGACTGTAATCTTTCTTATCTTACTGGAAAACTATAAGCATCTTGAACAGCTGGCCAGACTCTTTCTGTGTGCATACCATCTGTAACTCACATAAGACTGCTTATGATCTCATAACTAGGACTCTCTGGTCCTAAACTCACTAAGAATGAGGTAGTAGCATGTCATTGCAGTCATTTGGACCACTGAGTACAAAGGAGATTTTTACACACCCAAGTCAAGTTTGGTGGAGGCTACCAAAACTGTTATGAAGCTGAGGAACATGTATAAGCAGAAGCTGAGGGAACTGTGTGTGTTCAGTAAGGGTAAGATAATACAAGGAAATGTAACTGTACTACCCAAGAAGGTGTTATGGAGACAACATGGAATTCTGTGGGAGGTGTACAACAAAGAGGTAGGTGGCAGGTGTCCCAAGTTGCAATGAGAGAAATTCCAGCTATGTGAAAGGGGAATATTTCACTGCAAGAATGGTTTGAATTAGTACAGGTTGTCCAAAGTGACTGAGGAACCTACATCCTTTGGAGATATTTAAAATTTGTCTGTAGCCCCTGAACAACCAGGCTGGAGTTTGAAATGAGCCCTGCTTTGTACGACTTGATGGCCTCTCTATGTCCCTTCCAGCCAACCTTTTTCTGTGACTTGGAGATCTGTTCATTTATTAGGTGTCCCTATACAGACCTGTAAATCCTGACTCAGGGTCAGGAGTTAATTTATTATACCATCTGTGTGGAGATAGGGAAGAATCTCATTTTGCATATAGTACCATAATGTCAAGACTTCAACTTCAGACTGTCATCAACCTCAGGTAACCTGAACTTATGTCCAAGCAGAGGACAGAGCCACCTTTATAAAAGGTATGTTGAAGCTGGTTTGTTGTCTACAAGCAATTGCTTTCCTCATGGTCCTGTGCCTTTTTGCAGACAAGAGGATGCCTGACTCTGTATTCTTACAGTTTGTATGCTGAAAAACATGAAGTCTCCATTTCTGGATCACACTCCCTAGGTCATTTTTGTTGTTTTTAACAAACAAAATATATCAGTAAATATATTTTTGGAGTAAAATATATCAGCAATTCTAGCAGTCCTTCTAGCTCTAGGTGTTATACACAAGACAAACTTTTCTGTCACTCAATGCTTATTTCATAGGAATAAGCTGATTCAAGATCATGCAACAGACAGAGCTTCAGTTAGACCTGGACCACAGAAAGTGTCCAAATGCAGCAGAACAATACTTAACCAAGCCAAGGTAATATGGCTCTCAAATTACATGAGGAACAGAACTATGGCAAGGTGATATTCTCCTGAACCTGTAGGACATGACCACAGAGTTCTTTGTGAAGAAATTTCTTCTCTTTTCCTGATGATGCTACATGAAGTAAAATTCTCACTAACACAAACTAAATAAGCAATTCCATATTACGATATTAAGGACTTTGTCATTGTTTAATGTACCTTACTCTGGTGCAGAAAAACACAGATACGTGACAACAGGCATTGCAAACTAAACTTACCCTTCTATCAAATCCACCCACATGGAAGATGCTCAAAAAAAGCTCCCTCACATGCTAGAATCTGTGAAATCAAGAGCAGTCACTGTAAGTAAATTAGTTTAAATAATTGTATATCACTCAAACTGTACTGGTGTGGAACAGGAAACATAAGAAATCAAGCAAAAGGTGTAAAAGTTTCTGGCTTTTGTGGGGTTTTTGGGGGTTTTTTTGGTTGGTGGTTTTTTTTGAATGCTGCCAACACTGTATTAGGAGACCTTGTAGCTTCCTCTCTGAAATGTATTCACTTCCAATAACTGCCAAAGTCTTCTGCATAGGCTTATTAAGGACAACTAATGAAAAATACCTGGTCTGAATAGAGAAAACATCTGTTTTTTCTTTTTCTTTTTCTTTTTTTTTTTTTCTTAGAATCAGAGAGGAGGTGTATTTGCCAGCATTGGTCCTAGTGTCATAACATGAAGTAATCGCTTTGTATGGAACACAGGCTTCATCCTGCACAATTACAGTTCATGATTTACTTATTTATAATTCATGTTTTCTTATAACAAAACTAGCGTAGGATTATAGTTACTTAACTCTGTTTATCTGTCTGGTATTAGCCATGACCAACACCTTGTTGAGACTTCTTCACAGCAAATAGAAATAGTCTTCCAACTCAGTATGGCTCTGACTGTTTTAGAGAAAGAGTATTCAGCTTTATAGCTCTATACTGAGATTAATTCTTTTTAATGAAGTACGTGATCTGACATAAAGCCAGATGTACCTAATCAGCCTTCTTTTTCTAAGAAAGAACATTCTCTTTGCTTAACATCCAGGCATGATTCTATCTCTGGAGCTCCTCTGCTCTTCACTGCTTGTCCACAATTGACAAGAATTGGAAAAATGCAGAGGAGTGAGCATATTACGGAGCTGCAGCTGAACAGAGCAAAAATTGTCTGAATCATAAGGCTTAGCTTTGAAATACCTGACTGCTGCTGTTGTAGCATCTGAAAGAGATAATGCTATGCAGCTTCATAAAAGCTTTATGCTGTAACATTAGACCTAGCTAGAGTATTTGATTACATGCTCAGTAATCAGACTAAGACAGTTTGTCTTTATTGGCAACCTAATAGCCACATGTATTTAATCAAGTTAGAGGTAGTGGTTTGTTTCAGGTAGCTTATCTGGTTTGTTTGGGTTTTTTTTGTTACTGAGTGGTGGTCTTTTTATTTCTCTCTTCAAGTTGTTATTTAACTGGGAAGTTGACTGAACATGTTTCAGATAAGCTACATTGGGTTAGAAGCATTTATTTGGGGTTGTGTATGATGAGTGGGAGATGCTTACTTTGTGGGAGTACGGTTACTTTTCTCCTGGGAGTGTGGGGATTTGGTTTTTCTTTTTTATAAAAAAAGAAAAAAAACAAACTCCTCTCTTTCTGCTTCAGTTCCTAAAGGTGAATGTGCTCTCTGTGCTACTGTTTTTGTCCCAAGGATAGAATAGCTTTTTACTTTAATCCTGTCTTCAAATAATAATCTCCTTCAGTTGTCAGACTCTAAGTCTACACACCTTTACACACATTCTGTAGTCCAGTTTTTAAGAAAAGAAAAAGAAATCGCTCTGCGTTTCTTTTTT
The DNA here is from genome assembly GCF_003957555.1 of Calypte anna. Lineage (NCBI taxonomy): Eukaryota > Metazoa > Chordata > Aves > Apodiformes > Trochilidae > Calypte > Calypte anna. The sequence goes on from NC_044245.1 coordinate 121,875,815, forward strand.
GTGGTGAAAATATGATTGTTTGGTTTTACTTTCTGTTGAACACATTGGCTTTGGTAGTTTCTTAAAAGATACACTTAGGTACTCCAAACAGGAGAATAATTTACTTTAAAATAGCTTTAATGGACATAAGATTCATCACATTATGTAACATGATGTATATGGAGCTCTAGGCAAATAGCCAATTTTCCTTTAACCTTACAGATAAATTTGCCTCGTTTGGTGTATAAGTCAAATGGCTAAAAGATTTGTAGTGATTCCCAAATAACATCTTGACATGTGTAGATCATTGTTGTCTGCATCCAAATGCCTTCTTCCAGTGATGACATAGTACAAAATATCTCCATGGAAAGGAGAGAACACAGGTCAAGACATGTGGATTCAGCAGTGCTTCACACAGAAGTGGAGTGCCCAGAGTGTGTAAGTCCTTATCCAAAGGTCAGCTCTGGAGAAATAGTTTTCTCTTTCAATTAGCCTTTCAGATTCTCGTCTATTTTATCTTGTTCCTTTCAGCATTTTGCATTTTTAAACTCCTTTAAACATTTAAGTTTAATAATTAATATAATTAGGTATTTAAAATTTTTGTTGATTTTAACATTTGTATATTAATATTTGAATAATCCCTGTAGGGAATTGAGCAAAAAGAGTGGCAATATACGAAAGAGGAAAAACTGTGCTTGATCCTGAAAGTTGTACTTAAAGATATTCCTGGAAAAGTATTACCAAGCAAACTGCTTAGGAAGGAGGAGCCTTCTGGAAAGTAAGATTTAAAAGAGGAACTGTGTATATTTAACATCTCTCTTGTCTGGATGTCATTTCACTCAGACTTTGCTGAAAAGCTTTTCTGAAGTAAAGATAAATCTTGTCTTTCCATTTTTAGTTCAGCTCTGATTTCACTGGAGTCTATGATAAAAATAAATATGCAATATTATCTGTTATGCAAACATCAGTATTATTTGTTTGAAAATAATAGTGCTGTTTCTATTGGATCATGAGGAGGCTACAGGCATAAGGGATGTAGTAGCGATGGAAAATTTTGTTCAAGGGAAGGGTAGAACATTTTTTTGTGTTTTGGGTAGTAAATTTCAAAGATACTGCAATAGAAGTTAAAATTTACTTACCAAAAGGTTGGCTATGAAGCACATGTTCAGTGAAGCTTTTAATCCAGTGTAAATAGTCATGTTATAAATGTGGGCACCAAATGTTTAGTAGTAGAAAGAAAAATATCTTTGTCTTCTGCCCTCCACCTCTTTCTTCTCATAATATTTTTTACAGTAGGTGAATTTCTAACCTTAATAAAATCAAAGTGGTTTTTTCATCAACTTCAGGTGCTGAAGTTTGCACTACATCTTCAGCTTTCATGGCTGTGTCCAACATTTCAACATCACATTAAGTCGGATTTTCAGAAGTGATAAGAGGCTTGGGTTTCTTAGTTTATTTCACTACTTATACCAAGATACTTTTGAAAAATGTTGGTTCTTACTAATCTCTGAAACTTGAGGTCCTTCACAGTATCTCATGTCACCTGAAACAGAAAATGAGAACAGAACACATAATGTGTTCATTCACCTAAACTCGGCATGTTACTCACATATAGGCAAGCCCTGACTTTTTAGATGTTGTTCTTTTGCAGTATTAGCTTTTTAAACAAATTAATCAATGCTTAGAGTTAACCCACAAGCAAACATGTTACCTCTTGCAACACCCTACAAGCATCCTTGACACTTTTGGTCTTCTGAGAGACATAAATTCAACTCGGTTATGTAGTGTGATCTTGAAAAATCTTGTGATTTTGTTTCTATAGCGAATGCTTTCTTGGTACAGAAACCCAAAAATGTCAGAGCTAATCTCATGTTTAAGTTATTTTAAACAACAGAGAAAAGATTCCACATCTGCTTTCATGTAAAATAAGGGTTACAGTCTTGAGGAAAAACACATAGCTTCTGGTTATCATTGTAGCTGTGACATTGTAGCTGATCTTGGAGAGCATTGAGCATTTCTTGGTCTTTCAAGGTAAAGACTGGCAAGTAGAGAATAGTGCCTCACTATCTAACTCTTAAGGTATTAACATACTTGCCACATAGCCTTTGCTTTAAAGAAACCGCCTCATATCAGCTGTTCAGTATCAAGGACATAAAAGGCATGAGATCATTAAGTGCCAGTGATTTCCTAGTCTGAAGTGAAAGCAAGTGACAGACAGCAATCAGGGAAGTTTAAGAAGGGCACAAGAAAGCACAGCAAGTGCTTCTTATGGCAACTTTTATGTACTTAGTATCTTGTGATGAATAGAAATTGTAGTGGTTGTTGTGGGTGTCACTGCCCAGGTGTTGGCAGTGGGGTGGCTGCATGGTGGCCTCTGAGGAGAGGCCAGGGCTGCCCTGTGACTGACACAGGTTGTTCCAGTCAGCTCCACAACATCCACTGCAGGGCACAGCTGAGTGCAGAAGTCAGGATGGTTTTCTCACCTCTGGGAAAACGTATTTAAGAAGAGGCAATAAAATACCCTAGACAAAACATACAGGTAGCGGAGCAGGAGACAAAAAGAGTGAGAAACAGCAGTGTACAGAAAGGTTGAAGGATGAGGAGGTGACTCTCCAGGCATCAGAGCAGAGACTCCTCTGCAGCCTGTGGGGGTGACCACAGTGAAACAAGTATTTGTCTGCCAGTATGTCCCACAGCAGAGCTGCCTGGTATTTCCTGAAAGGGCTGTAGCATGGAGAAAGACCCATGCTGGACCAAGGAAAGAGTGTGAGGAGAAAAAGCAGCAGAGAAGAACTATTGCAGACTGACCTGACTGTATCCTCCCATTCCCCATCCCCCTGGGCTGCTGTGGAGGCAGAGAGGAGATAGAGCAGTCAGAAACTGAAGGAGTGAAGCTGAGCCTGGGAAAAAGTGGGAGGTGGAGGTAAGGTGTTGTTTGAACTTGTCTTTGTTTCTCACTATCAAATCTATTATAATTGGCAGTAAATTAATTTTCCCTAAATCTTTTGCCAGTGCTGGTAACTGCTAAGGGTATTTATCTTGACCCACTGACTCTTTCATCTTATTTTCTGCTCTTGTTGAGGATGGGGAGTGAGAGCAGCTGAGTGGGCATCTGGCAGCCAGCCAAGGTCAAGCCACCACACAGGGTCCTTTAAAGCTGATTATTTTAGTTACCAAAAGATATATATATATATATTTTAATGGTTGAACATTTGAAATATGAGGCAGTTCTTACATAGCTTGTAGAAAATTTATCAAGTTCACACTGTACTAATAAGTATATCCAGATACCAGTAGTTATGCAGATGGAATGAATATTTAACAGTAAATTTGTGTATACTTAAATGGAAAGATACCATCATTTTCAAAGTTCCGTGACCATGAACAAGTGTTGTATAGGAAACTTTCCTAGTATCTACTAATTTTCTGGTTTTATGGTCCTTCCTGTGTGTGTCTAGGTGCAAAAATGGACAGTTTTAGCTGGGATGGGGTAGAGGCTCCCAAGATCTTTGTTAGGAGGAATAACAGTTATAAAGAAGCTTGCTTTCTCTTCTTTGCCATGAAGCATTGAGTAATGATTGTTTATCCTACTGTGTCTTTAGAGTCCACTTGGGTTTATATTTATTCACTTTCTTACTACAGTCTGCCTGTGTCTTTTCATTGCTTCTCACTTATTTTACCCACTTCTAAAAGTTAGTTTTTACTTGAACAAGGCACTTCTGTTGTGGCTGTGAGATGTGTATGTGTAGTTGCTTTAGATTTGTAGCAGCATCTTGTATTTAGCTATCTTGCTTTCTGTTTCAGGTTTTATCTGAAGCTTGCCTTTTGTGGAAAAAATGGTATTCAGGAACTCACATTTATTGGTGGTTCTTAGTCTTGAGAAGGTTGTTCCCTTTGCCCAGGCTTCTGAATTGGAAGTCTTAGGAAATATCCTGCTCCATGGTCATTCTTATTGTAACTAGATAGCTACTATTTCATTATCTTCAGTACAGGAGAAGGTAGATAAAATGAGGGATTCTGTGCCTTGTGTAGCTTCTGAAGGGTCAGGTAAGCTATTCAAGCCAAGGATGGAAGTATTTGTGGCCTAAGAACCTGAATTCCTCTCAAACTTGTCAGGATTTATGTAAATTCTTCTGTTTCTGCTCATACTTGTGAATTTATGCTCACATCCAGAATGGCTTGCATTTTGTTGTTTTTATGCATGGAGGAAGAACTGCGTGCTTAGATTCTTGGTCTCTTTTAACATCTCTTAGTACTCAGCAACTGATGTGAAAGTTGCAAGCTAGAAAAAAAGAACTTGGGCTGCAGAAAAGATGTGTTAGTTTGGTAGTATAACTTTTTTGGCATGGTTATAAAATGTATACTGTATGCTTTTTTAATAGGCCATCTCTTAAAGTGATTGAGCACTTTGTTATAGTTGGCTGAAATTGAGCTCTGTGAGAGTCAAGGAAGTTCTACTTTGTTCCTCTATTTCTAACCCCCCTCTTGTAAGTTGCCCACCCTGTTATTTTCCCCTATTTGTCTCTTTCTTCTTTTAGATAAAGAATTGGGACATTAGACAGATAAGAAATATTTGAGCTTTAGTTTGGCTTGACATATTGAAAAAAAGCAATATTTGTCCTTCAGATTTGAAGCTGTGAATTTTAAGTAGCTGTGGTATGCAGAGTCTGAATCTTCCTTGACTAATGTTGGCTGTATTTGTCAGGGTATCTGGTTTTGCATCTAGAAATGCATCCTGAAGTCTGAGAGCCATGGACAGATTTTATAATGCAGCACAATAGCTAATTAAATATTAGTATTTGCAAGCCATTTTTAGTTCCCATCAGGAACCAGAGCATGAAAACTTGTAAGTATTGTAAAGGACACCTGTCTAAAGTGGAGATTTTTCAGTCTCATGTACAAAATGATCAGAGGTGGCAAAGGTTTATTTAGGAAGAGGGGTGGGTGGTTAGCTTGGTTTTTTCATCTTTAGTTAATAAGATTATATTTTTTTAAGCATGGGAATGAAAAAGAGGTCAGTAAGGTTCCTATCTTCAAACTTTTCATGGCAAATGTAAGGGCTTTCTTTTTATCTTTCTACACTAGAAATTATTTGACCTCTCTTTTAAATGCCCACAGATATTGCAAAGTGTAAAGGACAATCAGAACACAGTAAATGATTTCCCCATTATAAAGACTTTCCTTATTAACACTTTTCTCTCATCCAGTTGATAATGCATCATTTTCAGATTACTGCTCTTTGGGTCTTGACCTCTTCACTTTCAAAACAGTGTTGTTACCAATTTGAGCTGAGCTGCACTTTTTATGTGGTTTTAAAGATCAGAGACTTGAAATTCACCACACTAGAGAGTCACACTCACTAAGCCTTGCTGAATCATATTCTTGGAGAGCATGTCTATACACATAGAGATTTTTATTTTTTTCTTTAGAAGCCCATTTCTGTGCCTTCCACGGCCTACTCTTTTTAAGAAAAAGTAATCTTTAAGACTTAGGATTGTTCAAACAATATGAAGTTGCTCTGCTCTGCCTGCTCCTTTAAAAACTGAAGGTGGACTTGGCTCTGCAAGGGCCTTCATTTAAACCTTGTTTTTATTTTCTCTGGATCTGGGAAACATCCTTGCACGCTCTATCTTAATTCTGGACTGACAGGTAGCTCTCCATAAAGAGAGCTGCTGAGCTGAGCATGCTAAGGTGGGCAAGAATGGAAAGAATATAAATACTCTTCATTTCACGACAATCTTTGTACTTCCTACCTCTGATCCCTCAGTATTTGTCTCTAGAGTTGATTGATGCTTTAACAAGAGCCTTGTGTTTATATTGCTCGACATACTGTTACAGCAATGAATTAATTTAAGATTCCCAACAAGCCGGTAATAAGAAAAAAAGATGCTTTAGTCCACCCCTGCAGCAGCCACACTAGAAGGCTGTAACAAAAATGCTGATAGAGGCTGGAAAGATTTAATGTTTCACTGAACAGTTTCTCGAGGGCTGCTTGAGGGTACCTCAAAAAGCAAATGCAGTCCCAGTTCATGGCATCTGTAATGTGGTTTTACAAATGTGGAATCTTGTCCTAAAGAGTTTCAAAATCAACTTATTTTATAATGAATTACAACATGAAATGTTTGGATATATGTTCTTTCTGTTGCGCTTAATAAAATTATAATCGACCTTGATAAAACAAGGGTTTATTTTTTTTCTGACTGGTGGCTTATTCTGGATTAAACAGAGAACTCATTCCCCCCTTAAATGAAATAGAATAAGACAAACAAGAATTTAGACTTTTTTTTTCTGTAAATACATGCCTCATATATCTGGAGAACACCTGGCAAACATACCAGTATGTGAGAGGTTTATGTAACTCCCTGTGCTAGTGCAGGAGGTAAAGCAATAACATTGGGTTTTGTCATCTTAGGTAGGTACCACAATTTTCCAGGTGACCATTGTCAGTTACTGTGGTAATATCATCAGTGGTCCATTATAAAGAACCAGTGAAGTACTCCTGCTAGAAACAAGTCTAAAAAAAGCATATTTGAGACGATTATTTCAGGAAGCCCTAAGTAGGCTATGCTGTTGCATAGCAACAGACCCAGGCAGTCCTTAGACTCTAAAGTAGTCAGTGTACACATGGGAACAGAATGCAAAAATGATGGAAACCTTGAAAATACAAAGCTGATGCTAAGAGGAAACTGAAGTGAAATGACATGTAATATAGAATATGAATTTATCATGTGAGATATAATAAATTGAACTGCTTTTAAGTTATGAAGCTTGAAATGCTGCCAGCCAAATTGTGTGCTCTTCTGTAGCTTCTAGATAGTAATTAAAAGAAAGGCAGAACGTTGGCTGGAAAAACTAATTCAAATGTAAAATAGATGTTAAATGCCTGCCACAGGAAAAAAAGTTGCATGGAAAAGTTAATTTATTATTGATGAACCAAAAAGTTGACCAAATATATCATGAATGAAATATTGATTAATGTATTTTAGCACAAAGGTTCAAATACTTTTGTTATTAAAAACTGTTTGTCTCATTTGCTCAGCTCTTCAGGGTGGCCCAGTGATATTTATCTTTGCAAATACTGGAAAGTATGGTGCTATTGAGTGTATTCTTGGCAAACTCCAAGATTGCATGTAAAATGTGGGATTTTAGCAGAAGCAGATTTTATACTACAGCTACTTTCGTTTTGTATCAGGTCAAAATAAATGTAGAACTAATATTTAGTATTTGGTAACAAGAAAGTTGTGCATAGTCTTGCTATCAGAAAAGGTAAAACCCTTCCTTCCAGTATGGTTTTTACCACTGTTGAAGATGAAACAGTAGTAAGCTAAAGCTTCTCTGTTCAGGATGCTGCAACACATACTTTCATGATGAGTCACGACTGCATGATTTAAAAAAGGCAGTCACATGCAGACTGTTGAGCTATTGCACCAGAACCTGCTGAAAAGATATGTGATACAAGAAATGTTTATCTGTCTTGTAGTTGATGTTATCTTCAAGATTTGAGGGGATATTAGAAGGGGATAATTGATTTTTAAATACTAAGGAAGAGTTTAAGGATAGGTAAACTGTGGAGATTTCAGTTATCCTGAATACCTGATAGCTAAACTGCACAATGTACTGAAACATTGAAGCAAAAGAGGTCTGGAAGAAACATTTTGAAAATTCTGGTGCATCCTTCTGTCACACAGGATAAAATACCCCTAAGTTTTAAATGCTGTCATGATACTATTATTTAGATATTTTCTTTTTAATGTTCTAACTGCATACTTTCCCTTTGAAATGCTTTTTTTACCTATGAACTGCTGTTACAGATGCTGTAAACACATCAATCAAGTTGTCAGAATGCAGAACATCACAAAATGGAGACTTCAGTAATCTTGAGAATGGCAGCAGTTTAACAGGAAGGGCAACTCTAAGCTAAATCTCTTGCAGTGAGGTAAGAAAGGTCACCTAAGACAGCCTCAGTCCTTGCAATTACTGAGGAAAAATGGGTGGTTTAAAGATATGAGTATTGCCTGGAAATACATGATTCTGTTACATCGTAATCCAGCAGTAAGCATTGGAAATACTCAGTGTTCCAAAAATGGAAAATTAAAGCATTTAAGATAGAACACTCCAGGTAGATGAAAGTGTCCTTTTGTAATAAGCAGGCTCCACAATGTTAAAAGCAGACTTTCTGATGACTAGTAAATACCATGAATGCCATAGAAAGAGTAAGTATAAAATATTGTTAGACATCTGACTAGCATATCTGCCCACTGTAAGATTTTGATGCTTTCTCCCCCCCCCAAAAAAAAGTGTGAGTGATCCAAACCCTTTATTCATATCAGAATCCCTGTTGAAGTCCTTGAGCTGGATAAGCCCCTCTGGCTTAACAGAGTACAACTTGGTAGACCAGCTGGAGGGTTCCATCACAGTCAAAGCTCTCTTTCTGGATATACAGGCTTAACTGGTTTCTCTAACTGAACTTTTGGGTGCTTTAGGGTAAATACTGCTTCCTCTCTATCTGCTTTTATCCTTTGAGGTATTGTCCTCCAGGCAGAGTGCTCTTTTGGACTATTTCTCCCCACCAGAAATCTGATTCTTTAGGTCCATATTGTGGTTTGGTAATTCTATCATAATTCCCTAACCCAGCACATTCATAAATAAGTCTTGGCAGTACTAGCTAATGCCTTCTTGTTAACCATTGCCTTTACTGACAGTTTAAAACAATGAAGAGCAAGTTCACATTAGTTCTTACCCTAGCATAAGAGAGCAATGGATTTTATCAGATTGGTTGTATATTAATATGGAAGAATTGGCCTATGTTTCTTGGTTTGTAACTAGGTAAAGATCATGACTCATTAGTTTCATGGTTGGTTGTTTGGAACTGAAGCAACTAATAAATTACTTAGGGATGTTTAGTCATTCAGAGCTATAGTTCAGCTGAGCACTTCAGCTGTTACAAATGAATGGAGGTTGCTTTGCACCATGGAGCCATTTCTTCAAAACAGCTGGTTCCCATTTAACTGGAAAACTATACAGCAAAAGTGCTGCATGCCTCCTGTGTGCCATTCCTTGTTTGATTTTTTTTTTTCAATTTTTTTATTTTTTAACAGAAAGGAAGTTGTTTGGTTTTGCTTTGACCTCAAAAGCATTAGTACTGGTAAAGTAATATCTAGCAAGATATCTGCACAGGGGAAAAAAGATATTCAGATATTCAGGTCTTATGTGGGTAAACATTTTATATATGCTGCATTTAAAAATTAAAACTAAAGTCCCTTTGGGTCATCTAGTGCATTACTTAATGAATACAGATATAATACAGTATAATACAGATCTCTGCTTACCTTCTAGTCTTTTGTTTCTATTCAGTAGGAAGAGATAAGGACATGGAAGTTGCTAGTTGCATTAATTGTAAACCAAATCCTTAATATGGATCAGATGATTCACCTCATACCGGTACCTACATGTGTGTATATGGGCATTTAAATTTAGTCCAACAATTCTCATTGTTAGCCCCTTCCATAGCATTAAGCTTCTACCAAAGAATTGGAAATGTAATAAGAAAACCCTTTATCTGACTGTATTCCATATTTTTTCTTTTGCCCTACTGATTGTCTATAAGGCTCATAGTGCTCTGCAGGTAATCAACAGAACTATTTTGCTATCAGACTTTCATTTAAAAGTTGGCTAAACCTTTGATTTTAAAAGGGCATGTCGTGATATGACAAGTGGGGGATGGTCTCAAGCTGAAAGACAGTAGAGTTAGGTGGGATATTAAGACAAAATTCTTCTCTGGGAGAGTGGTGAGACACTGGAACAGGTTTTTTCAGGGAATTTGTGGTTGCTGCCTCCCTGGAAATGGTTGAGGATGGGCTGGAGGGGGCTTGGAGCAACCTGGTCTAGTAGAAGATGTCCCTGCCCATGTAGGGGTTTTGGAAGTCGATGATCTTTAAGGTACCTTCCAACCCAAATAATTCTATACTCTGATTACAGGGACTCACAGCAGTTTGGCCCAAAATGTTTTCAGACTATTGATCATTTACTCTTCAGTGCTTTTTCCCCAGCCATATCCATGCTGTTGCAGGTAGCAGTGAACAGAGGAGCTGCGGCTGTTACAAAAAAAAGTTGCTATGGTGCTAATAACAAGTTTCTAAAGAACAGGCATCAGAGACACAGCTATGTTTTCTAGTGAGAATTGTGTTGATCAATAGCTTTAAAGCACTGGCACTTTTTGACAGAAGTGTCTCAGAGAAAAAAGTTGCTTATAGTATGAATCCTGAATTAAGGGCAAGGTAAGGGAGATAGAGATGCTTCACTAACAAAGCCCACACAAATTCCCTGCTCCGCTCCACTGAATGTCCTAGTTCTAAGCAGACATCTACTCTACATTTCTGCAAAAAGTCTTTTTTTTTCCTTTGTGCAGAGCATTTCCAAGCTGCCAATTTGCTGTGAATCCTCAATAGAATGAGCTCTTCCAGTAAACTAGCAGTTGACAAAGAGCTCCTTTTTCCTGTTGCAGAGTGTATTTTGTGTCTTCATACTCCCCTGTGGTCTTGCCTTTCGTGTCATCTCTTCCAGAAGAATCATAGAATCACAGAATGGAAGGGCTTGAAAGGGACCTCTGGAGATCAGTCTAACTCCCTGCCAAAGCAGGATCACCTAGGGCAGGCACACAAACATGTCCATAATGGGCCTTGAAAATCTCTAGAGAAGGGAGACTCCACAACCTCTCTGGGCAACCTGTGCTTGTTCCAGTGCTCTGTCACCCTTCTAGTAAAAAATTTTTCTTTATATTGAGGTGGAACTTTATATTGAGGTGTTCCAGTTTATCCCCTTACCCTATCACAGGACACCACTAAAAAGATACTGGCCCCTTCATGACACCCACCCTTAAGATATTTTTGAACATTAGTAAGATCCCCTCTCAGTCTTCTCCAGACTAAACAGCCCTAGGTATCTCAGCTTTTCCTCATAAGACAAATGTCCCAGTCCCCTGATCATCCAAGTAGCCCTCTGTTGGACTGTCTGTAGTATATCCCTGCCCCTCTTGAACTGGGGAGTCCAGAACTGGACACAGTGCACCAGATGTGATCTCACTAGAGAAGAGTGGAGAGGGAGGAGAATGTCCCTTGACCTTCTGGACATGTTCTTTTTAATAGCCCCAGCCCACTGGCCTTCTTAGCCACAGGGGCACATTGCTATCCTATGGAAAATTTATTGGCCACCAGTACTCCAAAGTCCTTCTCCATGGAGCTGCTTTCCAGCAGATCAATCCCTAATCTGTACAGGTTCATGGTGTTATTCCTTCCCAGGTGCAGGACTCTACACTTACTCTTGTTGGATCTTATTAGGTTGCCCAGTTTGTCAGATCTTGCTGAATTGCTGCACAGACTTCTGCTGCATCAGCCAATCCTCCCAGTGTTTTATCATCAGCAAACATGCTGAGGATACATTCTGTCCCCCTACACAGGTCATTGATGAAGATGGTGAATAAAACTGACCCCTGGGGAACACCACTAGTCACAGATCTCCAACTGGACTCTGCACCATTGATCACAACCCTCTGAGCTCTACTGTTTCAACAGTTCTCAATCCTTCTCACTGTTCTACGCCCACAGTTTCTGAACTTGCTCACAAGGATGTTGTGGAAGACAGTGTCAAAAGCCTTGCTAAAGTCAAGGTAGACAACATCCACTGTTCTTCTGCATCTACCCATTCAGCTACACCATCCTAGAAGGCTATCAGATTAGTTAAACATTGTTTCCCCTTGATGGATCCATCCTGGCTACTCTGATAGCCTTCTTTTCTTCCATGTGCTCAGAGATTACCTGCAGAATGAGCTGCTCCATCACCTTTCCAGAGATGGATATGAGGCTGAGTGGTCTGTACTTTCCTGGATATTCCTTCTTACCCTTTTTGAAGACTGGAGCAACACTGGCTTTCTTCCCCTTGGACACCTCTCCTGTTTTCTACGAAAATTAGAAAATGATGAAGAGTGGTAGAGCAACGACAGCAGCCAGCTCTCTTGGCACTCATGGGTGCAACCCACTGGGCCTGTTTACTTTTGTATGTTCAGTTTACCCAAATGATCCTAACCCAGTCTTCATTTACCATATTCTTCCAGGCTTTCTCTCTTCCTGCCAGAGTCTGATATTCCCAAGAGCTGGTCTTTAGCAGTAAAGACTGAACCAAAGAAATCATTCAGTAACTCTGCCTTCTCTGCATCCTTCATTACCAGAGCTCCCACCTCCTCCAGCCGTGGGACCACATTTTCCACATTCCTTTTACTGCTGATGTATTTGCAGTAGCCCTTCTTGTTCTCTTTTACATCCTTTGCTAAATTTACTTCTAAGAGATCTATGTTCCTATAGATCTCCCAAGTGACCAGTCCCTTTTTCCACATGATACGAACTTCTTTTTTCCACGTGACTTTTTTCGCAGCTTCTTTCTCAGCTGTGCAGGTCTCTTGCCTTCTTCCCTGCTCTACTCTATTTTTACTCAGTGGAATGTGCCTCTCTTGAACTTAGAGGTAATGATTTTTTAATATTAACTAGCTCTCTTGGGCCCCTCTGCCTTCTAGAGTCTTAACCCATGGGATTCCTCCAGATCTTTGAAGAGGACAAAGTTAGCCCTCCTGAAGTCCAGGATTGAAATCCTACTTATTCCTCTGCTTCTTCCTTCGTTGATACTAAACTCTACCATGTCATGATCACTGTCACCAAGGCTGCTTTTATGTTGCCATGCAGAACCCCCAGTGACAGGGTTTTTCCCCAAAGGCTGAAACCAGTCCTTATGAACAAGACATTGTATTTGTTCAGGATTGTGTTAACCCTGCTCCTTGCACCACACCACTCTAAGCAAATAAACTGCAGCACTGCATTACCTGGCCTCATTCTTCCACAAGCCTATAGCATCAGCCTTCTCACACTTCAGATGAATGTGGGGATGCACAGCAGGGCTGTCAGGTACATGTCACGTGAGGAGCTTCACAGCTCCCATTTTGCTTGAGGTCATCATCCATCTTCTTTGTTTTGAGATGCTATAGCAATGGATTTAGTTGTACGTAGAGAGTATCAGAGCATCCTGAAGAGTGATGCTTTAAACCCCTCCTTCCTTTCAGAAGCCAAGATGTCCATTCAACAACTGCAAGTAAAAAAGTCACACAGCAATAGATTCCTCTTCTGAAACATGTTTAGTATTTTCTTTATATTTAGTTGTGACTGGCAATGGTAGGTGGCAGCTCACCCTCTCCCATTCCCTAATGGAGTCCTCATATTGATACTTAAATGTTGTGATTTGTTTCCTGTAAGGGGTGTTAATTTCAAAATATCAAAACATTTGTTGTTTATAATTATTTTCAAAAAACCTCTATAGTTGTCTGTGAGAGTCAGAACTTCTGTACTTTATCTTTCCACAGAACCAAGGTCTCTGTAGTATTGCTTCATTGCTTATGTTTGCATTTGGGGGGTTTTTTTGTTTGTTGGGTTTTTTTGTTTGTTTGTTTTGGGTTGGGTTTTTTTTTTTTTAATTATTATCTGCTGCTGTCATTTCATTGCAAATTTTTATCATATAGTGGAAGATAAAACTGAACTTGTGAGCTCAAATTAAGTGGTAGATGAGAGAACAAATCCTTATGGATATAGGCATCATGAAATTTGCCTGAGCAAAAACAAAATAAGAATTTAACTATTTGGCTTTTAGTGCTGTATATCTTGTTAGGTAAAACATAACTTAGGTAATACAGAGCAGAAGGAAAATCTATTAACTTTCTTAGTATAGATCTCTTTGTGAGCTGAAGGATATCCAACTTCATAGTGCTTTTTTTTTTTTTGTACAGATTAAAAACGGCTTGCTAATTTTTTTTCTGACTTAAAAAATAATAAATTTCAGGTGGCCCTTTTCATCTGTTTCACTGTTTAATCAGTTAATTGCTCACTGACTTCCGCTAGGATCTTGTTATTGTTAGAAGTACAACATATACTATGTCCACAGTAAATATGCAGACTATCAAAAAGGTAAGTGACCTGTTCTATGTTACTGTTTGATAGAGGTAGTCATTTCAGAAACAGACAAGACAGACAAAACTATGCTAGAGATTTTCCAAGTGCAGATTAAAATACTGTCCAGCTTGCTAGCTGGCATGGGCATTGATATTTCCTTTAAGTGGCTTTCAAGAGTTAATGATATTTTCTGGCTCATCTGTGTCTGTGAAAAAGTAATACTACTGTATAGCACAACAGTTATAATTTCTTGTGGAAGAAGTATAATTTTCTTAAATTATTCCTCTGTTTCTCTTACCAACATATCAGACCATGAATGAGGTGGGAATCTAGATGCAGTTTGCTGTGGAATAGAGCTATCTCCTCACTGGAAAGAGCCCTGTCTCTAAGCTAAGGCTAGATTTGGAACTAAAATTTCTTTTAAAAGCATAATTATACACCTTCTCTCAAACAGACATGCTAATAAATGACAAGTTCTCTTTTTTTTATTGTTCCCTTATGAAAGCTGAATATAGATAATTATATTTAAATGATGTGCTGATCGTGATACAACATTTAGCAGCCAAAGCCTGGGAGATTTTTATTTGAAAATCTCTTATTCAATGCCATCATTAAGCATACATGGAGAAAGAGGGGGAGTAAAAATTGAAGGATCATATCTCTTAGTCTTACACTGCAGGTCTGCCAAGAAAATGGCAGCTCTCTTGTGCGAGCCAGCAAGATGCTAAATCCCATAGACAAGTCATGTGTCGAATGCCTGTTCTTTTTTTGTCTTCCTTTAAAATGATAATAAATACCAATTAGTGAAGGTATTTTAAGTGTGTTTGGCCTTCTTTTAGATAGCTAGGCCCTTAAATTCAACAACCTTTGGTACTTCTAGACCATAAACTGTAAACACAGTTTTTTAATTCACATTGGTATGCCACATAGTTTCTGTGCTTTCACTTCCAAACTCTTGAGAGCAATGGCACTGTGTATTGCTTGGTTTCCCTGAATGGTTATAGGATGCAGAAAAAATAAGGATTTCACTTGTGAAGCCAGATGTTTAGGTTTTTATAAGGTTTTTTTTCTTTCAATAAAATCAAAGTACATAGAAGAAGGAAAACAATCATAGAAATTTGACAGTTACCATCAGAAACTTTAGAGATATGATTTTCTATATAGAGCATGAAAATGGAAATTTTACCACAGAAAATGGATTGTGGAAAACAAGGGATATTCTGAAAATTTTCTGAAAACATGAATACTGATTAAAAGAGATGGGGAACTACTGGGAAGGGTCTAGTGGAGGGCAACAAAGATGACTGGCAAATTATAGCATTTCTCTTATGACTAAGGGCTTAGAGAACTGGGACTCTAACCTGGAGAAGAGAAGGCTGAAGGGAGATCATCTTAATGTCTACAAGTATCTAAGGAGTGGAAGTAAGGAAGATGGAGCCAGACCTTTTTCAGGAATTCCCTGTCACAGGATGAAGGGCACTGGGCATAACCTGGAACATCAGAAATTCCATTGAAACATAAGAAAAAACTTTTTTTACTATGAGGGTGACAAGGCACTGGAACAGGGTGCCCAGAGATGATGTGGGGTCCCCTTCTCTGAGATATTTGAAGCCCACCTGGGTGCAGTCCTGTGTAATGTGCTCTAAGTGATCCTGCTCTAGTTGGGAGAGTTGGACAAGGTGATCTCTAGGGACCCCTTCCAACTCATAATTCTGTGATTTCCTTCTCCTTCTGCATTCTTTGGATACTAGTTCTACTTCTTATGATGCTTACCAGTGAAACTTCTTCATTTGTATAGGACATAGGCCTTTTGGAGGTGTAGCAGTGTATGTTACCCAGGGTATTGATTAATAATATAGAAATGTCTTGTTACTTGGCTGAAATCCAAGACAGCAACTAGGCCTATCAACCTTTTTCATCCTCCACCATTCTTTAAGTCCTTTCAGCTAATTTTAAACACAGCTTTGGGAGGAAGGAATTGTGAGGACAAAGAGAAAAGTCTAGGGTACCCACAGTTCTAGAAATTTTATGGAACCAAAAACCTGAGGAAAGAAATGATGCCATCCCAGGGCTGTATTGCAAGCTATAACCCATTATCAAGTAAAGTAACACTTTGTGGGAGGAAAGACAAAGCACAGCTGAGGGAGACATGAAATAAGGTAGTATCTTATCACTTACCTAGGAATTCAGTCCTGTGACAGCAATTTTCATCAGTTTTTATGCTCACAAAACTGCTTTCTTTAATTTGCTGGTTCAGTTGGCAGAAGCAGTGAGGTTTGCAGCCTTCTTGTTTCAGTTCAGTTGTACTTAACAGAGTACTGTTTTCACTACTTAAAAAAAAACCAACACTTAATTTAGTAGAACTTGTGGAACTGCAACCTCAGGATTGAATGCAGGAATATCTGTAAATGCAATTAGTAAGAAATTCAAGTTACATTTCACAGAAGTGGTAGCAAATTCCACTTTCCATAGAGATGAAGAAAAAAAGGTTTTTTTGAGTGAATGGTAATTCCTTAAGCACTGGTACAATGAATAGTTACAGACTGCTGGGCGTTGAGCCATTCATTGGAAGGAGAGCTCTTGGGTGATGTCAGTGAAGTTCCATATTTATGCAGTAATGTCTAAAGATAATGCCAATTCAAAACAGAATGGTGTTTGACATTTTGGAGAAGACACAGACAGGAAAACTTGGAAGTGTTAATAAATGTATGTTTGGTAACATTCTTTTTTGATCATAATGTTGTTAGTAATGCCATATTGAGCCTATTGAAATATGAGCATCTTGAAAATGAACTTTGAAATAAAGTTCTCCACAAGCAGGCTTTTCTATGACTTGATAGCTAGTTTCATTGCTAAATAAAATAAGCTTGAGATTTCCCTCATTGCTTTCAATGTTTTAGGGAATGTTTTGTGAAGATTATAATCTTACAGAAGAGTCTTTTGTGGAATGCAGTTTGTACAATTTAGGGAATTGCTCATGGAGTATGGTACTGCTCCATTTTGCCAGCCTTACAGCCCTGTAGCTTGTTCCACCTCAGTCAGTCTTATTTGCTTGTACTGCTCCTGATGCACTGATCAGCAGCTTCCAAAGTAGCAAACTAATATTCTTCTTTTTGGTTTTCTTTGTTTGATTTTATTTTCTGTGCTAAAATGAAATTAATGTCTTGGTGGGAGTGATAACTATGACTTTGGGCTGGTGCTACACTGTTGACAAAATCCAAGCCTGTAGGTTGATTACTTTTCAGGTTTTCCACATCCTTTTCTACAGACCAGTTGCAATAAGTTGTTTCACTTCAAATATCTTTTAACCTTTCTGGATGATATTCTTGCAGTGAACAGGTCAGATAAGTAAAACTTGTGTTGTTGTCTTACTTTATCACAGCTGACCTCAACTGTTCCCCTTCACCTTTACAAGTTATATGCTTCATTACTACATAGCTGATCTATTTGGCATCGAGATGTCTTTACAATGGGCAAAGAACAAATAGTAGACTTCTCTTTTGGCTCAGTATTTTTCAGTGTTTCAAGAAGAGGGCACTTAATGGGAAGAAATTCACATGCTCGTTAAACATTTTTTAATTGAGAGGGACTCCAGTATTTTATGTGTTAGGCAGACTTTGCTGACCTCTCTCGTTCCCTAGGTGTTTGTTTTGGGGCTTGTTTTTTTTGAGTTGGTTTGTTTGGGTTTTCTTTTGGTTTGATTTAGTTCCAGTGGTGTCATTTTGGGGGTTTTGTGGTTTTTGTTTTAGTTTGGTTTTTCTTTCGTTTGGGGCCTTTTTGTTTGTTTGGGTTTTTTTAAACAGTTTCCTGTTTCATAGTGGTTCTTCCTACCAGTAAAATTATCCTGTCAGCCATTCAACATTTGCCATGGGACACCAAAGCTTGGTAGCAATGAAATGCTTTTTAAGTCAGTCAGACTTGCAATGATATTTGATATAATTATATTTAGACTAAATAAAATATGGTGTAGAACCCTTCTTGTCTTCACAGACACAGCAAACTCACACCACGAACTGAAGGTTCGAAGGTGAGGGATAGAATGATGATAAAGAATGTCCAGGTTTTGTGAAGTTATTCAGAGTTGAGGGTGAGGAAGTGTTGTCTTTACATACCTATTTTTAAAATTAAAGATGTATCTAAAAATGAGGGGTTCTTATTTAAAGCAAGAAAGCTGAATCTTTTACTGCTGTTAGTGTTTGTGATGACTTCAAGGATTTCTTCAGTGACCAGAAACAGCAGTAGGAACTGAGTAGTAAGAATCCTATGAAATTGTGTAGTTTCAGCTACTGCAGTAGCTAAAGTTTCTCACTGTATGCAGCTGTGCAGTGTTGCTTTTATGACTATGTTCTCTCTCTGCAATCATAGAAATACTGCTTAGAAGAGAAAGAAGTGTACAGCTGTGGGAGTGCTGTTTTTATGTAGTGGTTCTTTCCTTTGGAGTACTGCTCTAGCAGTCCCTGAGTCCCCTACTACATCCAAACTTGAAATGTGAGGAAAGCTCCAGCTGAAGCATGGTAGCCTAGATTTTTGTGAAAACCTTGGAGTACAAACTGGACTACAGTAAAAGCAGAGTGATCAGCAAGAGAAAGTGCCTTCCCCACCCCTCTCCCTGAGCTCTGGTTACAATTCCATAACTTGTGGAGACCAAAAAAAAAAAAAAAAATCCCAGCATGTTAGGTTTATAGCAGATAACACCAGCAGGGATGCAAATCTTTCTCTTACTAAAAGTTGAGAGAAAAGTTTGCTTGTATCTTTGACACATCTTATTTTAATTCACATCATCACAATGTTCCATAAGAGCACGAGAAATAATTGAGTTTGAAATAAAGATTCTGAGTTTATATCTAGCTTATAGAGCATAGCTTTCCAATCTCTGCATCATAGTTTAGGTCTTCAGCTTGCTCTATTCATATGTCTCCACTCATTTCAGTGACTTTAAGTAGTGCATTCACTTTGGTGTAGCTACCACACCAAAATAAATTGAGCCTGAAGAGGTCTGTATACAATGCCCAAGACTATCATACTAACAGAGAGGAAAAGTACCCAAAACATATGGATGAGCCTATGGATGAGCCCTGTGTTCTGCATGCAAAAGTGTTATCGATTTCTACTTTCTTGCTCCTTACACTCTGCATTTTTTGCAGAAAAGAACTTTCTTCCACCCCCTACCTACCTCCTACTTCCCAGCTAATATTAAAAGCAGAGACAGCTCTGTAAAGAAATTATGTTGCTGAGGTCATTGGTTTTTTAAAATACTCACTAGCACTTTATGCAGTATGAAAAATGAAGTTGTTTAAGATACTGTTGAATACAGATTGCATAAAACTCACACACTTTGTTGTTGGGGTTTTTAGTTTGTTTAGGGTTTTTTTGTTTTTTGTTTTTGCATTGTATTGCTTCTTTTCCTAATTTATCCAAATATTGAGAATGGGACATATTCTTTTGCTGCTTACTGTATAGAAAATCTACTCTACAATGAGAACTCTCCAGTTCTTCTATTTCCATGCCATAATGTAATCTGTTTTTCTATTGTTCTAAGTGTTGTTCTTTTTCTTTCTCCCATCCAGGTACTGCTATGTGGATATTTGTTAGCAATGACTGATGTGGAATCTACATATGCAGACTTTATTGCTTCAGGAAGAACAGGTAGAAGAAATGCATTACATGACATACTTGTGTCCTCTCCAGGTGGGAACTCTAGTGAATTAGCCTTAAAGTTATCAGAGCTTGACATAAACAAATCAGGTAAGTACATTTTAGTCTTTTATTAACTTTATTTAAAAATAAATAAATAAATAAAAATTGGTACTCAAAACATAGTTTATGTGCATGTATTCTGGTAATGGAAGATCAGTGGTTGTTTCCTGTAATAAGAAGCACAGATTTCATAAATAGGAAGTATGATTATTTGCAGCAACAACATGCTACTGAAAAAAAGAAAGGTCATTCTGAAGTGAGTGCCTAGTGGCATAGTCCCTGTCAGGATAAATTTTATTGAAAATCAAAAATAAGGGAGAAAATATGGAAAATTTCATGAAAACCCAACTCTTCATAATATGCTTTAATGGAAGATTTTTGGTTTGAAGCCTGTAGGAGAAGCCATGTGTCTGCTTGAAAGGTTATTGTGGAGGTTAACTGTGTGTTAAGCTGCCAGAGGACAGGGCAATAGCAATTCATTGTTGTTTGTTTTACTTGGATCTTTTTTCTGAGTAAATGCTCTTTCTTCTGCTCACACTTCATCCTTTTTTTAGGGTGATAAGCACTAATGCAATCCTAAATCGTACGTCACGTCCAATATTACCAAAAATTTTAGCTGGTTGTGTACCTTCAATTGAGAGAAAGGGGGGCCAGTGTATGGTGAAGGGCCTTACATTAAATAAAAATAGTATTATGGCTGTGTAATTATTTTTATGTTACAAAGATGGAGGTCGATAAACAGATCTTACAGATACTTGAAAGCCCTTTTCTCATTTTAGAAAAGAGATCTTGAGCTTATTTTGGTAACAGCTGAAGAAAACAAATGCAGCAAAGAACAAATTGTTGTTAAGTAGCTGCCCTGTTTGTGCACATACTTTTTTCAGAGACAGCAGCATGTGGCAGTCTCAACATTGGACAACGAAATATGGGTGGGAAGTGGTTGTAGTGCTGTTTTGAGAGGAGGGTTCTTATTTTTTTTTTTAGCTTTCAGACTAATGTACATCCTAAGTTAGTCCTTCGGCAGTTACCAGTTTGGAGTCTATAGCTTCTAGATGCATGCAATTCTAGCTGGGCAGGGCCTTTATTTTTTTTATTCAATTTAAAAAGGAAAGCTCTATTAGTGTGTGTGTGTAGGTGTATCTATTTATTTTAATGTGTGAATATGTAGAAAATGTTGGAAAAATATAAAGTAGGTGGCATTTAAAATGTGTAATGCCAACCTTTCTTATTGCTTCAATTTTCTTCAGTATCAAATTTACACTTATCAAAATTATCTTTGATCTGGTTCATTTAGAAGAAAGAACCAATCCCTATTTTTAAGGTAAGGTGTTGGACTGTAAGTGATCGTAAGCCCAAACTGTGTTCTTTTGTGAGCTATAAAAAGGATGTGACTTTTTGCCTTTAATACATGTTGGTAAGCATTTTCTACATGCAGATAGCTCTATAATGCTGAGAATGGTTTAGATAACAGTTAGCAAAATTTTTAATGCATAATTCAGGAGTCAAATTTTTCTTGGATACCTGGGGTAACTTAGTCATTGCAGAAAAGCATACAGAGTTGGTCATAAAATTTATCTATGTAGTAGATACGCAAAAATCCCTGCATAGTTTTTCAGGAGGCTGTGTAGTTTGAATCACATACAATGAAAACATATTTTAATTTTGTATTATTGGTACACTTAGGTTCCAGATGAAAGCGTCCAAACCACAAATGCTGGGAAATGCACTGTATTATCATTCACATGAGTATTAGTGTATTATTCCATCATGTATTTCCAAACAAAAGTGAGCTTAGAAAATCTTTTGTGTCCCAAATTCCAGTTTAGAATATACTAGTGGTTTTGGGATACATATATAGAATCACAAGACCAAGACCTTTAAGATCATAGGATCCAGCTGTTAACCCAGCAGTACTAAGTCCACCACTAAACCATGTCCCTAAGCACCACGTCTGCATATCTTTAAATACCTCTGGGGATGGTGACTCTACCACTTCCCTGGGCAGCCTGTTCTGGTGCCTGACAACCCTTTTGGTGAAGAAATTTTTCCTAATATTCAATCTAAGCCTGCCCTGGCACAACTTGAGGTCATTTCCTCTTGTTCAATAGCTTGTAACTTGGGAGAAAAGGCTGACACCCACCTCCCTACCACCTTCTTTCAGGTAGTTGTAGAGAGCAATAATGTCTTGTTCAGCCTCTTTTTCTCCTATCTAAACAATTCCAGATCCCTCAGCTGCTTCTTCTAAAACTTGTGCTCTAGAGACTTCACCAGCTTTGTTGCCCTTCTCTGGGTTTGCTCAAACACAGAAAAAGTGCCCAGAACTTCCACCCTGTGCTCCTGAAGGCTGCCTGCAGCTCAGATGTTCCTAGAGCAGATGCAGCACACCTGGCAGGATTAAGAGGAAAAAACACATTTGGGGGTTATGCCTTATTTCTTTCAGGGTGAATTTCAAACACTTTATGCTGAGTACTGTCTAATACAGACCAATACAGATATCAAGTTTACATTTGCTTTTCTTTAATTCTTCTTTTATTCTTATAACAGCAATATGCATTACCTTGCAAAAGTTCAAGTGCATTGGCTTTCAAATGTATGGTGTAATGGCAGAATAGGATAATGCAGACTGAAAAAAAATAAGCTACCTGAGCCTATTTAGTACATTTACTTTGAAAAACCATCAAGATTTCTTTCCTATAAAGAACAGGAACAGCTTTGGACTGCACTAGGCAGTGAGGGCATGTTGAAAGACCACATTATTGATACCTCAAGTGCTGGTTAGTTCCCTCATTGATCAGTCAATGACATATAATCAAAATTTTACTGCATAATTAGGTATAGTACATATAATTAGTGTATAATTCTCACCCTTCAAAACAACTGTTCCAGTATTTGTTCATAATAAGCTATCAACCTGCTATTATCTATGGAATGGGTGTATACACCCAAGTTCAAAATACAGGTTCCACATACTCTGTGGCAATACATTTTGTCTAAATATAATAAAGGCAACACTGTACATCTGATAAATAGAAAACAGTTCATTATTCAGAATATTAATTATTCAGGACCCTTGCAAGATACAAGAGACAAATTATGTCTTAACATTATTCCTTATCATGTATGCATAGCTAATTAGCCCAGTGTTTGGGGACTTCTCTCCTACTTGCACTTAACTTTCAGCTGTCTGAACGTGCATGGTAAACTGTTCAAATTGGGTATAATTGAGATTTTTTTTGTCGTATAATCACAGTATCATAGTGAAGAAATTGTCAAAAATGCCCTACTATTTTTGTTGAATTCTGAATTTCTAGCTACTTTAAGTCTATACTTAAAATGATAGTAGGAGTTGCAGCTAGTAATTTGTGCTTGAGGGTGTTTCACAAGGTGCTGTCTTAGCAGCACAAAGTTTCATATTTAATGCAAAGTTCAGTTTCAGTTTCTTTTTACTTTGTTTATAAGACTGATGGGTGAACAGCTGGGGTTTTGGGAGCAAGATCCCATAAGGTGGATCACTTGTCCTTTCTTGTGTGTTATAGAAGGAGAAGGAGATGCACAACGAAATCCAAGTGAGCAAACCGGAGAGGCCCAAGGGGAGGCAGCAAAGCAAGAAAGCTGACATTCGACTTTGACCGACTGGAACAGCTGCTGGATGATTTTTAGTCTACAAGAGCATGCTGGAACAAATTTGTTTCCATGAGCAAGCTGGTGGAAAAGAAAGTGCATGTGTCTTCACTGCTGGAACCCACTCAACACAATAAAAATGGGGGTGCAAGCTGTGGCAGAAGACAGAATATTCTCTACCTCTGTCATTAGCAATGGTTGAACATGTATTGATTTTTTGGGATAGTGTCATCAGATGGATCCCTTCATAAATGACTACTTGTTGGGAACACTTTTAGAAAGTAGAACAGGTAAATCTTGTAGCAATTGGCCTTTGAAAAGTTAGAGGATCCCATTGTATATCTTAAGCAAAGGCTTGTGTGATCCTCAGTGTTTAAAATTCTCTGGCCAAAGTGTTCACCCGTTAAAAGAACTGTAAAGAAAGCACTGTTTTTAGAACCTTGCGTCTGTTTTACAGCTGTTATTTACAATGTTTTTTGTATTGTACAACTTAAATGCTCCACACTGCCCCTTCTCAACTGCTTATGAAGAATATTTCTGTTACTGTGAATTTTTCTACCACGCGTTTTGAAAGGGCTGGGTTTTTGCATAATGTGGTGATGTGCACATGATAGATTTAAAACGTCAACTGCTAAATTGATTATGCCTAAACCTAAATTACTCAGCAACACTCTAATTTGTTACTAGATGAGCCTTCAAAACGATTTGTTAATGTGAATACTTCAGTGTGTTTGGTGTTGTTGGTACAGTTTTGCCACTTGCTTGTAGTTAGTTGCATATCAGAGACTCAAGCTGAACCTTTATGTTATTCTTCCCCATTTTTCTAATTTTACTCTCAATTTCTTAATCCTTCTCGGAGATACTTTTTTTTAAAAAATGTTAGTCCAAGTATTTTATTGTTATGGTAGTTTTAAGAATACATTTATAACCTTATATAGGTTAAAAGTCAAAAATTTCATGGTGCTAGAGATTTTCCTGGTTCACATTGTTAAAGATGGGCCTTGTTTACACACGGGATAATAACTGGCATAGGTTATTGCCAATTATGTATTCTGGAATGAGTTTTAGATTGCAGGGTAGTCCAACTAGTGGATTGTGGGCTGGATCCATCTAGGGAGACTATTACTTCTTTTCCTTTGCCTAGGTTGATTGGGCTGTTGTGTTTGCAGAGGCAGTAGCTTGTTACTGATGTGCCAGGTACAGCCAAGTGCTAGAAGCTAGTACAGCAGCCTGTTGGCTGGGATGTGGAGAGTGAAGTGAGAGACTTGGCACCTAGCACTCAAAAGACTAGATTTTTACCATTTCAACTATTCCATAATGACAGCCCAAACCAGACATTCATTGAAATACCAGGATACGTTGGCCATCCAAGGGATTACTTAAAATATCATCAAATTAATGGCCTATTCTGTAGTAGCTATGCTGACTGAATTCCTTCCCCATCCCACCACAATAGAGAAGGCTGCACATGAGGCTTAATACTGAAAAATGGGGCAGCCACAACCTCTGTGTGAATAAGGTGAGTAGAGTGACTGAGTAGTAAACCGTGGCAATCACATAAGCACCAATCACAATCAGAAGATTTGTTTTCTTTTATTAACAGGAGGTGATATCACTTTATATATAGTATATATATTATATATATTTTTGTGTTGTTGTTGGTTTCAAATGTTATGCACTTTTTAATGTTTGTAAACTTTTACTAATGAATAGTGTGATTGCTTCCTGAATATATTAATCATCAGTTAAGAAAACATCTTTGTGGCCACAGTTGTTTGTTTCTACCATGTGTATCATAGTACTTGTCACCTGAAACTCTTTTGTGAGATGTGTGAAGGAAAAAAAACACACTTCTGATCAGTATTATGAGCTCATTTATTAGTGTTAATAAAAAACAAGCCAGCAGTATGCTTGTGGCTCATTAGTGTAATATTAATTCTCACCTCTTTCTGTTTGGAAGCTGAATGCCTCGCTGTCTTATTTGCTGTCAGATGCCCAATCTTCTTGGTAACAGTAGTCCATTTGCTTTTAAATACTATTTGAAAATACAAATAACCTTTAACTAGTTATTTATTCATTTGTTTCACTTGGTGTTCCTTTCAAAGTTAATACATAATTATTGATCTTTTTAAATTATTTTTCCCTTGCATCAAGTCTTCAAGTTGAACTGGTTGCCCCTTTGACATGTACTAGTTACTGTCAATCTAGCACAAACATTGGAAAGAAATAAGGTTTTTATAGTGTTATAGTGTTACTTTATTGATGATCAATGAAAAATCATCAATAGAATGTCATGGAAAAAGGCAATAGTGGAATAAGTAACTACAGTACATTAAAGTGTTTGGCTTTCCTTATTTTGCATCAGTGCTTTTCTTTATTTCAGTACCTCTTCCTTTTTAATTCTTCTGTGTTGTGAAATAAAAATAATTTCAGCCTTTCTTCTTTATTTTGT
This sequence comes from Calypte anna, assembly GCF_003957555.1. Lineage (NCBI taxonomy): Eukaryota > Metazoa > Chordata > Aves > Apodiformes > Trochilidae > Calypte > Calypte anna. The sequence continues at coordinate 121,901,549 of NC_044245.1, forward strand.
ACCTATTTCTTTATCCTCTTGTTTTCCTTTGGTTTTAAAACACTTATGGAGGCCTATGCTTGTTTTTGATGAAAAATATTTTTGTGATGAAAAATAGCACTGTTAATTTTAGTAAAGGGCTGTTTATGTTCCTTATCCCCCTAGAAGTCTGTGAGTACTTGCTCTCTCACTTGAACTGTGATGAGTCTCTTTCTGTAACATCTATAAGCAGGCCTCAATATGTAAACATGTGGTCACTCTGTGCCAAATGACATCCCTATTATCTTGGGTACTATTATTACCCAAGCAATTACTAAAGAGCTATGTTAAGTAGAGTCACACCTTTATTTCTGTTTAATTGCATCATATAACAGGGACAATGATGCCAGAATCGGACTTTAACCGAGTTATTTTTCCCCTTTCTAGTTACCTTTTTCAGTAAGCCAGCAACTCTGGCATATGTTCCAGTATCTTTATTTTTTTCTTATCTTTTAACATATCTTTATGTTAGGTAAAGTGTTTACACATATATTTAATCTGGGATTATGTCAGAAAATCTCTCCAAAAGCTATGTAGACTCAAGAAATTTAGACCTGGACTATCATCTTGATAAAATACTGCTTAATCATTTGGTGTTGGTTGGGTTTTGTGGTGTGGATTTTTGTTTGCTTTACTGTCTAGCTGTAGGTTTTCAGTGATTCCTTCACCTTGCTAGCCCCATAACTTCAAAATATAGTCTCTACTCACATTCTCATTTCCTACAATACAGTCTCTGACTGTATTTGTAGGCATTGTATTTTCAGGATTTACATTTTCCCATTTACTTGGAAAATGGAGACTATAGAATTAGAATTAGACAGCTATTGGCTTTTTATTCTGCTTATCATTAATGTTGCCCATGTGCTTCAGAAAACTTCTATTAAAAGATAGCAGCAAGGATGGACAGGTTACATCAAACTATCATTTTAAAACAAAAAGTTCACCACAACCTTCCATGCAACAGTTATTAAATAAATATGAAAAAAGTCAATATATGTGCCACTCATCCCTGCTATTTCTTGCAGTGGGTTTTTTCCCATAATTTTAAAATGGGAAAAACTAAGTTCCAGTATAAGTGACAAGTCCTGAGGAGTTAACTTCATTATCCATTTGCATGAAATCTCTCTGATGTCCAGGAGGGAAGAACCACTCAAGTGGTTAAACTGTAACCTTAGCTAAATGCTGAAGAATTCCTGGTGTGCTTAATGTTTATACATGGACAATGATTTTTTTGAGAGGAAAGAACAGAGAGCTGGTCTTGAAACTGAACACAGTAATATAACCACAAATTTGATCAAGTTTGCCTTACCTCAGCAGTATTCCTGTGTTAAACTGCTGGGTTTTTGCCCTGAAATTTCTTAGCTTTGCTCTGTCTTTCTACCTGGCTGATTTATTTTCTGTTCTGTGCTTCCCTTGTGTAAAATAATACTCTAGAAATACATAGGTATTTTGTGCTTTATTGGATTTTCTGTATAGTTAACTGACTGAAGCCATGTAGTGGAAAGGTTGCTTCTTGTCATCTTTTTGATCATTGCACAAAGGGGAATCTGCTTCAGAATTCTCAGTACAAGAGAAGCAATAGAGCCAGGAAATGTGAGTTCAAGAAGATAAGGTAGCAATATAAGGAAGGTATTTTTTCTTACTATTAAGAAAGGTGGAGCCCAATGAAGAAAATAGTTTCCTCTGTTCCATGTTGTATATTGGGATGTGTTTGTCATAGTTAAAAAAGATAAATTGTTCAGCCTAGGTGATCTTTTGATTTCAGGATAAACTGCAGGTTTTAAACAGTGCTCTAGAGCAACTGCATGCATAAATCTGTTGCTCTTACCCTTGAGGCAAATGAGAATGACCAAGATCCAATGAAAAAGAAATTTCTTGGATAACTTACAGGAATTTTTCTGAAAATAATAATAATTAAAAAAAGAAACAGCTAAGAAATCAGTATCAGGAATCTTCTCACTGTTCTCTGCAGGCTCAGACTGAACTCCCTTCTATCCTTTTTGTTGTCATGATTTGGGATAGTATACTGAATGCAAGAGGAGGACAGAGGTGGTCAGTATGGATGCGTGGTACATTTCCACTAATATTTTATTTATATAATAGACTGCCAATATCTCTCAGAGAAAATAATGGACAAACACAATGGTCTGGACAAATAGGATATCAGGGTACTGACTGAGTTTCTATTATTGTATGTGACTAATAAATCTAATTGTGAGTTGGCAAAACATGAACAAATCTTCAAAGGAGAGAGTAAAGCTAAACACAAATACAGTCTACCAGAAGCATCCCCATTTTTTTGAAAGCAGTGGGATTTCACATTTTTTGCATCAATTCCTACATTGTGGCTTGGAGCTGCTGATGTTTTAGGATGGAGGGTAGAACAGACTTAGCAACTCATGATGTGTATGTACAAATTATATCTTGGTATTTTCAGGCAACACATTGTGCTGCAGTACCCTGAAACCAAGTGTTCATAAACTGACCAATTCTAGTGATGAATTGCTTATGAGTTATTAACTAGTGTTGTAGCAAATCAGCCAGCATTATGCATTTGTGATATTATTTGCTATTAAGATATTTTCTGGTGTTGATCCATCTCTGTAGTGTAATAAGTGATTACCTGATACAGGCTTGATCAAGGCAGATGCTCTTGAGTGCTCCCAAAATGCCTTGAGATAAAAATGTTTGCAAGAAATTTACACTATCTTCTTGCACTTGGAGAGAGAGATGGTAACTGGTTTGTCTTTGTTAAATAATAAACCTTTTGCATCCATGGCTAATCAGGTAATGCTAAAATCAGCTTTCATTAAAAAGCCACCTGATCCTAAAAAAATGAATCAGTGTTTAAAATACATACAGATGAGAGAAGAAATTTTAAAAAGCAACTCAGCTGTAATTAATTGGAAATACTGACATCATATGAGAGATGGATAGATACTTTTAGGGAGATCAAATCTTGAGCAGCTCTGGAAAGAACTATTAGGATTAAAGCTACCTGTCATTCAGTCAGTACTATTGTGCCCTAAATAATGCATATGTTAGCAGGTGAGTCATCCTATTCTGCATGGGTTTTTTTTCAGTAGCATGTAAATTAAGTCTCACTGAGTTCATCAAACATGGATTTTACAAACAGATACACAGGAGCAGTTTTTAGTTACAGGCACATAAATGGTGGCTTCCAAGCCTTCAAAGGTGGACCCAAGATTTTTTAACCATGTAGCATGCTGATGTATGTTTCTTTACTAGTATACTTCCATTTGAGTGTCTCTTTTTCACGAAAAAGAAAGAAAAACATTAGGTGTGATTGTGCAAATACTGAAATTCAGTATTGCAGTGTGCACATCAACAAAACCACACATTTGTCTCATTGCATTGAGTTCTCTTATTTGTGGGACCCTGAATGTCAAGTATCTCACCAATGCATTAGCCATCTCTGATGTGGGAAGGTTTTATCATTAATTTTCAGTGGAATTTCACTACCAGTTTCCTACCAGTTCAGTCAACTCACTCACTGGTAAAAGGATTTCTTCTGTTCATGTTTTTTTCAGTTCAGTGACATAGCTGGCTATTGACGTAAGAACACACAAAGGTGAAAGTTAAAAACTCATGTACACTGATGATATCTATCTGCTGCTTTAATATTTATCAATAGAATGGGACCCCCAGTGAGTCACTGGGGTCAAGAACTACTCAGAAACATTCTGGGTCTGCCTCCACTGGTGGGAATCCAGTAAGTACTCTTTGCAGAGGCCATGCTAGCTTTTTTGTGGAAAGATGTCATAGTTTCAGATGAGTTTCAGCAAAACTTCGGTTAAATTCAGGGAGGGAGGAACTGGAAGTGAGGAGGTTAAGCTTGCAGTTCTACACAGGTAGCCTGTAAGCCACATCATCAGTGAAATGTGACTACTACATTAGATTTGGCAAACTTATAAATCTCTTAACATTTCAAGAAGCAGGACCAGAACCCATAAAACACGCCACTGTATTTGGAAGACTTTTTGATTATTATTTCTCCTTACCAAAGATGGCATAAATTTTATCAAAACACACATTGATTGCAAGATGCAATGGAAAGCAGGACCAGTCAATCTGATTGTACAGCCATGAAAAAAGTGTCACTCCTGCCCATTGCCCTCCCTCACATGCAGCATCTGTAGGCAGTGCTTGTGTGTGTTGCAAGACAGTGAATTTTGATTTGGTAGGAAAAGAATTTTCAAAAGATTCTGTAGAATATATCTGAATCATATGTTCTGTCACCAGGGCTGATCATATTCCATCAATTAAATATATCTTTCTATCTGATGTTCAAATGAAATCAGATTTACTATTCACTCTAATGTATGCTTCTGAATATCTAAATATGGCACTATTTTAGGGTGTAATGTCATAGGATGTCTTGAAGTAACTTGTAATATCTTATGGATCTGTACATATTTTATGCTTATATTTACACTTTAAAATACACTGGATATTTTTCAATCAAATATCACAGACCAAATGGGAATATGCAAGATAAAAATACAGCGTGATATTTAGCTTTTTGCAGTATATGCTCCTCTCTTTTTAAAAATCTTGGAAGTTATAGGCAAGTGCAAGTAAGACAAGTGTTTCAGTATAAGATCATCATTTCCACAGCTTCATCTTTGATCCTGCAGTGCAGTCAAAATGTAGACTGTGTAACATCTCATTACAGTCACCATTTCCCTAGCAACAACTGATATCCTCAATACATTAAACAGTATAATTCAGAGGACAGGGCATGCTGTAAGGGAAGAAGATGGATGACTTCACCAGTCTTTCTCATCTGTAGTTCTTATCCAGGGAAAGAAGTAACTGGACCCTTTGGACTCAAACACAACATCCTCATTTGTTTCAATGTGCAAACATTAATGTTATATAATAGCAGTGATCCCATAGAAACTGCTGCCACTGTGGTGGTGTTATATATCCCTTCCCCCAGAAAAAATAAATACAATAAAATCATAAAATGCAAGTAGCCCAGAAAGTTGTCAATAAATAATACATGGACACCTCCTGGTGGCACTGGGTAGTATTTTATATGGAAGGATTTGAAATTGAAATGATCTATAGAAACAAAGATCTATACTGCTACAATGGACCTGGGATGAATAAGGTATTGAGAAAATTATTTGGAAATCATGAGAGCAAGGTATTGTTAATATTTTTCTTACAGGCTCAAATTACAGGCTCGGCTTGTACACGTCTCTTAAAGCACCTGCTTTTTTTCAGAGCTACCCCAGGATCTTTCTAAAGGCAAAAGCTGATTGACAGCTCACCTTGACCACATAATGATTGCTTTTGTTAACGTATATTCAGTATTGTCACAACTCTGGTGAGTAAAGCTAGTGTCTACTTTTTTTCCTGATGTCTGAAAAGTGGCATAGTATTGGAGTGGATTCCATTTTATATCAACCAATTTCTCATTACACTGTAATATGTTCCTTCTGCAAAATCAAGCCTTTAGACCAATCACTTTTACAATTATGAAACAGTTCTGCATAAGACAAAGCCAAACAGAGAAATTGCATTCTCTTTGAAATAGCCTATCTATGCTTTCAAAAATTCAGGATCCACAAATAGTGTATTATTATGAATGATGACAGAAGGGGTAAGCTCTTGTGCAATGGGACTCGCAAACACAGCAAAAATATTTAGCTTGTATTACTCAAAAGAATAGAAATCACTATTGAACTATTCCAAAGAGAGTTAAGTCACGTGTATGTCTTACTCCAACAGAGTCACTGGTATACCTAAATGTATCTAGCCACCTGTGAGCCTTTAGGTTCTGTTTCATTTAGGAACACATTCTTTCCTAAAAGTTCCTTGTTTTTGAAAGCTGAAAATTTTAGAATATCTCTGATGAAAATTATGTACAATCCCCAGATAGACAGATAGATGTAGATATGGATATACCTATGGATATGAGTATACAAGAGCTGGAAAAAATAGCATTGGAGGGTGATACTGAGGGTGATCAGGCATTGGAATGGGCTGCCCAGGGAGGTGGTGGATTCTCCATCCCTGGAGGTTTTTAAAAAGAGGCTGATCTGGCACTCAGTGCCATGGTATGGTAACCACAGTGGTAGTGGATTAAGGTCTGGACTTGATGATCTCAGAGGGCCTTTCCAACCAGGATGACTCTGTGATTCTTTGCTGTGCTTTGTACTACTTACTGGCCTAAGAAAGCCAAAGCAAAACAAGTTCCTTTATTTAATATTAAAGAAAAATCCACACCCTTTACTAAACAGCATCCTTCTACCAATTTTGTATATAAAAGATCTAATGTTTATGTCAGTTCCTTCTATTGTGACTGAATGTTCTCTGGAGACACTGTTATTTCAAAAGAAAAAGTACTTTATTTTTTCTACCATGGTGGTTTTACCTTCAATCATGTTAATGCAAAGCTTGTATACAGATGCATCAATGTAATATTTTATCAGCATTTGACTTGGAGGAGACGACCCTTCATTTTAGCTATCCACATGACCAGTCAATATCTTCCTAAGAGCGCACAATCTCTTTTTGGTCCCTTCCTGCTCTGCCTCATGAAAACCCTGTCTCTTCTGTTCTCTGAAGGAGTACGTTTCTCTAAAGTACACCAGTGATTGTTATTCATGTGTTGTGAAGTAATGAAAAATACTTAGAATTTACTACTTCTATTTTCCATATTAAAATTCTTATTTTTTTCTCTGCTGTTTTATTTCTTTAGGGCAAGTAAGACTATGCAGTAGATATTCCAATTTCCTAAACAGTTTCACAGTAACACTGAATATAAGTGAATGAAAAATTTGAGCAGTTAATTTTGAGCTAGAAGCCAACTGATTACCTTCAGGTTTCCAACATACTACAGATTTACACATAATAATTAGACTATGCTCAGTTCTTTTATCAAAAGTAACAATTTTTTTAAAGGGAGATAGCACATAAATAATATATATATTATACAGATAATGGAACGATGTCATAAAAACTCCCTTCACTGAAGGCAATAGACCTAAACTAGTATAAAACTCGTGTGGAGGGACACTCTGACTATAAGAAGCTGATACATCTTTAGCGACACTTTCATTCACAAGGAGAGTTAGTAAAATATTTTTTACTCTGAGTTTTCATTAAATAAAGTGCTCCAGTTTAAAACCAATTATTCTTATCCCCATCTATCTGGGATGGGGATGGTTTTGTCTAATACTTTCCAGATCAGCCCATTTTGCCCTTTTTGAGTAAAATAAAAAGGCTTTTTCAAACATAGGAAACATGTAGCTTCAGAGAAGCATTTGGACTCTGTAGCACTGAGGTAAAAATTCAGGTTTTGATATTCTGTTGTTTTGTCTACAGCACAGAGAATAATAAGGATCTTAGAAAGATACTGATGCAATTTTTTCCTAATATGAAGGCATACCAACTAAGAAAATCAATTCATTCCACTGCTCAACTAGCAGTAATAGGGTTTGCCCACATGAGATCTGAGTGAGTTATCAGCAGTGAAAGAATCCCTTTCTTACAGTTAGTTTCTTGAATCATGCAGTTCATCAATAAAATATCTATATCTATACCCATATATCTTTATTTATGTTTATCTCTACACCTATATCTCTAGCTAATCCTGTGGATTAGATATAGCTATATGGAGATATACTAACTATAGACATAGTCATGTAGATACATATAGATGTTTATTACATATAACATATCTTTATAATCTGTAATGAGTAGGACAGTAAAATGTCTCCAAGCAGAAAACCTGCCTGACTCACCAACCCAAATCACATGGCAAATCAGTCATTATTTTTTCAGTTTCAGAAATGGGAAGTGCAGAACACATTTTTCATGAGCATTGTAATACCTAACTAATCCAGGCAGGCTAAGATTATTTTTGTCTCTGCTCAAATAGATGAACTATTTAATTCAAAGCTGTATGCTCGATCACATGTACATTATGGAGATATAATGTCACATTAGCATTTATATTTCAGTAAAGATAGTATACCAAGTCTTTTGCAGTTACATTACAGGAAGAGGAAGCAATTTTATCTTAAAAGCTTTCATGCTTTGGTTTGACACCTTGGGCTTTGAAATCTGTGATTTCTATGAACCAGTCTGTCAGGCTGCATCACAAAGAAGTACAAATGCACTGTGCATAAAGTTAAGGTGCAGCTCATAACCTTGAAGCTTCACACTTGAAAAAGGTCAGACCTTTCTTTCAGTTATCTTTTAGCTGTAAGCTGATATGCTCATTCATCCTTACCAGAAACCTGAAATAAATGCTAGGGGGAAGAATTTTCCCACAGAGATTGGTTTTGACTGAGCTCATCTGGTGGCTCTGAATATGACAGCCACTGAGTATAAGACTACCAAGGCCAGAACTGGCTCCTAAAACCTTCATTCTTCCAGAAATTTGGGTTCCTTCGCTATTAGACAGCTATTCATTACTTTTGCCAGCTGATCTTTTAAAGTTAAAACCCAAAACCTTCAATAAGAAACCTAAATATAGCTCGAGGTCTAGATGTTGTGTTCCTTTGTGGTTGAAGGTGGGATCTGTCCTCCATTCCTGTTGAAAGCCACAGATGCCTTGGAGTATTTTAATATTTAAAGAAAGTACCTAAAGCATACGTGAAGCAAAATAAGGGTCACATGATCGTGACAGTACACGGTGTCTCAGTATAACATTCAGTCTTCCTCAGACACCACTTTATCAAAGAATGTAGTAACTATGCCTGTTTGAAGGTTAAAGCTTTGATCCATGACATCAAAGCTTCAGAATAAATCCCATCCTTTGAGGTTTTGAATCTCCATCATCTACCTTTTAGACAAGAGTACATTCTAGTGCAGAGACTCTCCTTTTAAAGCATTTCCCCACTGTGTAAATAGAAATTAAAGGCCTTACTTTCTCCCAGGTGAATGCCCTAACCACTAGACTAACCAACAACGGGGCTAAAACCACACTGTTTTATTTCTTTAAGGAAAAAGAGTAGGATTGATAAGCTCACCTTCAAAGGAAACTACTAAAAGTAATTTACATGTTTAATAAGAGCAGCCAAGCCAAAAAAGAGAAGGGCACCCCCAAGTCCAAAGGAGAGATTTACATCCTTGACAAACAGATCTTAAACACCACCTTGTGCTATTCTTCACAGGGTTATGTACAAGCACTTGACTTCTGTACATCATATTTTGCCATGGCTTAGGCCCAGCTGGTATCACCCAGGCATCAGCTCGCTCACTCCCCACCCCCACTGTGGGACAGGGAGGAGGAAATTCACCCAAAGGCAGAGGCAAAGATGGGGAGATTTTCACTGTCCAACTATGGTAATGGGAAAAAACCAGACAGACACAACTTGGGAAAAAAAAATTATCTACCATGAGAAAGTGAACACATGATCAGATCTTAACACTTCATCCCCCATCCCTCCCTTATTCCCAGGCCCAAATTTTTATTCCCCCCCTCAGTGGATCAGGGGGATGGGCAGTGGGGGGTTAGGGCCATCTGGTTTGCATAGAAATAGGAAATATACAACAGAAAAGTATAGCATATGTCCTTAACTGTGACTAGAGAAATTGATGAAGTCAGGTACTGAAAGTCAGTGGTCATTTGAAAAAAAGAAAATGATGACAAGTGGGAGTTTTCCCTTGATTCCATCTCTCTATAATTCATTGTCCCTGCCTACATGTGAGACAGATGGGGAAAATGCAGTGCCTGTATTGTAAATGCAGAGTAACAGTGCTGAAGTGAATGTTAAACTTGTTTATAGGCTTTTTGAGCAGGACTCAGCTATACCCTACAATTTCTGCATCAATCTCATTCTATAAATAAGCTTCATATTTTAGCAGGAATTAAATCTCTGCATAAATGTATTCCTAGGGCATGTTTGTTGCACAATTGCTACTTCAGGTCCATCGAGGGGGTTCCAACATTGGACTGGAGCTCCAGTTATGCAAAATTTCTTTATTCTAAAAAAATTATCCTTAGTGGAATCCAGCAGGGATATTCCAGAGCTCAGTTCATTATCTGAGCATGCAAACACAATAGTGTTACTGCTTATGGCATTCGAGCCATATGGCAGTGTCTGAGAATAGCATATTGATTGGAAAGTTCAGAAGACCAAATAATAAATTTGGAACACAAACAAGAAACCAACCCTTCAGACAAAAACTTGGTTATTTTAATCTCTCTCATGCAAGTGAGCTAATCAGTGACATCAATACTGGAGGCAGCCTGGGCTGCAATGATCACACACTGGTAGAGCTCCCAATCCTGAGGGATTTGGCTCTGGAAAAGAGTGAAGTCAGGATTCTGAATTTTAGGACAGCAAAAATCCAGCTCCTCAAGGAGTTAGTCACTAGGACCCCGTGGGAAACTACCCTCAGGGACAAGGGAGCAGAATAGAGCTGGCAGATCTTTAAGGATGCCTTCCATAGAGCACAAGGGTTCTAGATTCCTAAGTGTAAGAAATCAGGCAAGGAAGGCAGGAAAGCAGCATGGCTGAGTCATGTTCAAACTAAAGGGCAAGAAGGAATTACACTGGCCAGTGGGATCATGGACAGGCATCCTGGGAAGAGTAAAGGAACACTGCTCAGTTGTGCAAGAAAGTGGTCAGGAAAACCAAGGCATAGCTGGAGCTGAACTTTGGAATGCAAAGAATAGGAGCTTCTACAGATGTGTCAGCCAGAAAAATAAAGGTCAAGTGTACCCCCCTTGATGAGCAAGACCATCAAACTGGTAACAACCAACAAGTGGCCTCCTGTAATACAGTGGCTGCATCAACAGACAAGAGGTATGGATGTCATCTATCTGGACTTCTATAAGTCTTGGACAATCCTAGCTGAGGATGTTGCTGTTCACTGAAGGGTGGTTGGTACAGATGACCTTCAAAGGTCTCTTCCAACCCAAACTATTCTATGATTCTATGGTATTTATTTGCCATTTAGCAAATGAGGGAGGGAATTAGCCGAGGAGGGAGTATTATTCACAATGATAGTAATAAACACGTTGAAAACAATAGTAATATAGATGTACAAACCCCAAAATACTGAGTTCATTTTTTTTTCATCACAGCTTGACTCTGCAAGACTTTCTCATAAAATAGTCACTCAAACAGAAACATGATGTTATCCATATGAGGGTAAAAAATAAAACCACTGCATATATATATTTAATACATGGCAAGTAATGAGTCAAATACAGTTGTATGTATTAGCAACCGATATCTTCTACATGGCTCCAAGTTTTATCCTTAGGCCATATTCACCATGGTGACCAACATATCCATGAACCTGGGTGATGTCACCTCTTTACTGTAGGGCAAAAATGGAAAGGTCTTATATGCTAAATCCCCTTCAGCTGAAACTAAAGGGGATGCTTTTTGGAACTTACTACCTGTATTTGCCAAGGTCAAGTGCTGTCTTCAGGACACCTGAATTTCTCTGCCCAAGGCAGAGGTTTTTTAAAGCCAGCAGATACAATTTCCTAATCGAAACCATTAGAATAAGTGGGAATGATGAGCTGAAACACACAAATATTTACTTCCCTGTGGCAGGGAAGGCACTGAGGGGCACAGTGATACAAGCCTGGGTCCTCCAGTACAGATGTTCAGTGCTGTATTCTAGGAAGGTTCCTCCCATACCACAGACCAGAGCATTTCTAAGATACGATATCTGGTACATTGTGGAACATTTTTTTTTTTTAATGCACGTAAAAGGGAAGGTACCTTTGTCAACACCATACACTGCCCAGTTTGATATAATTATAGTAACACGTGTGAGATCTGTTGCAGAAATTCTTCATGGTTTGAATGCTTTCAGAGGGATAACAGAGGACACTTGGAAATTAAAACCTTTACAAGGTCAAAGACAGCCAGTGTGCACAGATATAGTGGAAACCTGATCCACACCATGTTTTTAGTTTACAGTAGTATTTTTAAAAGGAGGGTTGGACATCTAGATTTCTCTGCAAGGACACATCTTACTGATTCCCCTGCAGCTTTCCCAGCCTGGTTTCTCTTTTTGAAGTGTATCACTAGCAGCTCTAGTTTGAGAAATGCTGAGCTCTCACCACTCACAGAACCTGTTACCTTTCTGCTCCTGCTTGAACTGGACCTCTCCAACAGAACACAGGCTTTTGGCTTCCTATTGCAACACTTCGGTAGGTAGGAAGCAGCCAGATATCCCAGACTGGAACATCTTCCAAGAATTAACAACTGTAGGTGAATCCTCTCTTTTACACTTCACCTTGTCCTGTTTCATGTTTTAAGTCCTGTGAGGCTGAGTTACAGAGTGAGGTACTTTTCTTGAAGAGTTTCAGGAAGCCATTTGTAGTCATCTGTTATGTAGTCCCATAGCAGATGGATGCAGTACAGCATAGCAAGGTATGAAGTCACAAAGCAGATGGATGCTATTAAGTCAGTCACATATCATGACAGTCTCTTCTTCCCCTTTTTAAAGAAAAACATTTATTTTCAAGGTTTCTAGGCATTTTTCTTGATTGTATGTCACTAAGGAACGAACATTTACAAAGCTTCTCCTCTAAGCCAGTTCTCTGTGCCCAAAACATTTGCAACTTACAGTCCTGGGGACCTGAGTAGAGAGGTGGCACTGCTGGTCAGGGAGAATGTCCTCTCAGGGCAGGGGCCCTCAGACACCAGAGGCCTCCACCTTCACTGCAGCAGCACAGGTTTACTGTTACCATTTTTTGCAAAGTCTCATTTAGAAGAGGTTTACACTGTTCTCACACATCCTGACCTAACAAATTTGGAAGGATAAACTAATGAAAAAAACATATGAAATTATTACAGTTATGGTAATTGCAATGAATGATATATGTTTTTCAGCTCCCCTTAGTGAGATTTTGATAGGGAATTGTAAACCTAACTTAGTCTTAGTGGTTAATTAAACGATGTAAAAACAGAACACTGTGCCTTAATGCATTACTAAAAAACTCTGGGAGTGAATGCCTTTGGTGTTTAATCTAATAATAGCTTGCATAAGAAGGAAGAGGAGCACTGTATCAAGGCCTGCCTAGAATTTTAGGAAGCTTATTGGATAAACAGCATTACTATTTTTGAAATGGCATTTGACCACATCCCTTCATCTCACTCTTTACTCCTACTTACAAGTTTCCTAACTGAGCTGAACCTCCACAACTACAGGAATTCATCTTTGAATAAAGAATAGGGGCATTTTTTCACAACTCTTCCCGGCAAAATTGACTTTGAAATTAAGGAGAGGTTTGTATAGTAACCATAAGAAGAAAGTAATGTAAGGAAATGTAAGAATGTGAGATTAGATTTTAGGCTGCTGGTTTTGGAAACACATATGGAACACATGAAAGGATAAAAGAGAGCTTTAGTATCTGCAGCAACAAAGGGTCACGGTTTTTTCTACACCAATTAAGGGGGGGTAACCTCCTTTAGCTAGAAAGTCATGCACTGAGGTCAATACCTTTTAAAAACCAATACTGCTCTTTCAGTGAAGTAAGGTGGTTTAGTTTCAGTGAAATTAAGTACAGCAAAAAAATAACATCTTACAAAATGAAAGGCAGAGCCAGATAATAGCCCAACATTCTCATTCACCTTTAAAAAAAAACCCTCTCTCAAATATATTTACCAGTCTCCACAGCATTTCCATATTAGTCACAGTATGTATATAAATATATTTGTTTCTTTTGTACTGAGCTAGGATAATGCCATTAAAAAAGGAAGCTAACTTTATGGGGAAAAAATATTCCTCAATCTTTTTTTTCTGTCATATGGCAAATATCATAATAGCCATAAACTGAATAATCAAAACCTATAAAACTGGCATTTCTCACCTACTCTCAATCATGGATAAAATTCTATTAATTTATTAATAATTATTATTAATATTACTGGAGTTATGGAGCTGCTGTGAGAAAAGCAAAATAAGCTTGTTCTGTTGTTCTGATATTCAATGACAGTGCATGCCCATATTGAATCACCTACTATTGCTTCATGGTTGGATAGTACTTTTCCATCATTATTTAGTATCTAGCTGGACTGGGAAGAGCTCCCACTCCCAAAAATGCTTTCTACTGGTCATTTAAAAGAACTATAGCTAAAAATGAGTACTAGAAAAAGAATAATCTGTCTTCATGAAAATGGAGCCAAAATAGTTTCCTTGCAACACACAACAATCAGATCCTCTTGTATGGTTTTCTACCCCTGTAAAAAGCCTTCTTTCTGTCAGCATCACTCTGCAAATAGTTACTGCTAGCATGCTGATAAGGACATTAATCATGTGTATCACAGCAGCATAAGAAAGTCAGCTTCTGCCATTTTCTTAGTCTTTTAATGATCCATAGAAGTAATGTGATAATTAAATGCAATTTTCTATTTAAATGGTGCTTCCTCAAACTGGGAATGACAGGAGTTTTAGAGCTGCAAACACAAACCTTATGATGGGACCTGGGTAGAAATATGTCCTTTTAAGCAAACAAAAAAGGGGAGAATTTGCCTTGCAGGGTGTGCAAGGAGAGATAGCAAGTACAGGTGTTGGATTTCACAATGCAACTTGAAACAATGCAGAACTCCTTAAAATTACTATATCAAATATAATGCTGCATGCTGGTTTGTATCTTCATAGATATGAAACAGAAACCTCATCCCTTCTACTTGAGCTGAGAAATCTGTTATATACAAAAATAACTATGCAGTAATTGCATATCATTGACAAGCTAAAAAAAAACTACCTCAAAGAATGTTAGTGGCAGCATTTTTTATAATTTCTCTTTCTGTCATGGCAAAAATAATAATAGTTTTCTTTGCAATTACCAGATGTTTATGCATCAAGCATAATAACTGAACTGGCATACACATAACTAGATGATAAAATATACAAAAGATGACTGATTAAGATAATGGATGTTTAAAGACATCAGCTGATGGAAATGACATTTGAGATTTCAATGGAGGACTTACAGAAACATGGAAATTCTAGTGAAAGGGGGTGATCAATCTCTGCCAGAATCCGTGCTGAAGTTGTATGTTTGGAATGAATTACAGTATCAGAGAAGTGCTGAGGTGGGAAGAGTGATGCATTTGGATGTTATCTGGTCCAACCCTCCTGCTAGAGCAGGTTCACCTTGAGTTAGCTGTCCAGGACCATGTTCAGGTGCCTTTTGACCATATCCAGTGACAATGACTTCACAATTTCTCTGGGCAACCAGTGCCAGTGGTCAGTCAACCTCACCATGAAAAAATGTTTCTTGATGGTCGGAGGGAACCTCCTGCCTTTCAGTGTGTGCCCATTGCCTCTGGTTCTGTGACTGGGTACCACTGAAATGATCATGGATATTTCATCTTTGTACCCTTCCTTTAGATATTTTTAGACATTGATGAAATCCTCCCTGAGCTTTCTCCTCTCCAGACTGAACAGTCCCAGCTCTCTCAGCCTTTCCACACAGCAGAGATGCTCCCATCTCCTCACCACCTTCATGTTCCTGTGGGAAGGGCCAGTATGTCCATTTCTATCCTGTACTAGGAAGTCCAGAACTGGACCCAGCACTCTAGGCATGGCCTAACCAGTGCTGAGAAGCAGGATCACCTCACTCAACCTGCTGGAACTGCTTGGATTAATGCAGCCCAGGACACCTTTTGCAGCCTTTGCCACCAGGGCAAATGTGCCAAGCCTTGAGGTACCTTGATGTTGCAGGTGTGGTCAGTGGGCAGGGTATGTCTATATTCAAATACAGGTGAAAGGCTAAATTCAGCAGGTAGACAGAGTGCTGATGTGTAAGACACAAACAGGATTTGCTTTCCAGTGACTCAGCCACTATGCCCTAAGCAAAACCCTGCATTTGTCTGCATGTGCTGCTTAGGCTTTAAAGCCCATTTAGTCACATTCTTACCTGAAGAGCAAATAGCCCTGGCTCCTAAAGTCTGGCTCCAGCTATCCCAACTGCATCTGTCTGACATTGGGAACAGATGAGAACCTAGGATATCCTGAAGTGCCCAAGAATCTCCTTTTACATGGTCAAGTCACATTTGTAGGTGCTTTAGCATAAGTCAGATAGCAGGAAAAAGTAGATACAAGTAGTGAAGTCTCCATTGACTTTGCTCTCCCAGTTTTGGGTTTTTTTTGTCAAGTAAATTGTATACAAGGAAAAATAAAGACACAGTCATCCAAGCCAGACCAGAGATGCAAATGAGGAGCTGGCCTCATTTGGTTCTGCTTACAATACAGGAAAAAAAAAATCACAACTATACTGCAATCAGAAAGTGTTGTAATCAATGCAGAATATTGTCTTTGTTAAGTCTTCTTTGTAGCCAGTATTAAATAAAATTTTGCAAGTATTTTATCTTTCTCGTATGTAAAAGGATTATGGTCGTAAGAGTCAGCAGACATTATTTCAGCTCTTCATTCTGCTTGTGATTTTGCTTGATTTCACTTCCCCTTTTCATGTCTGGATTTCTTGTGGGGTCCCATGTATATTTGGTAACTTTTTATAAAGATGTGAAAAATAAAAATTTCTTCCAGATGGTAAATCCATATTGAAACATTGTATAAGTTCTTTGTATTAAAACTTACAGTAATTATAGAAGTAATTCATAAGCAACTTTTCAACAGCATGAATAATGTTTTACAATCTAATTTGTGCCAAATTTGTCAAGACTCTTCTGCAAGTATTCACAGGAATCTGAAAGTATTGGTGGAATTGCATCATATAGTGAAATAATTTTTTTATCCAAACATAACTACACAGCAGAGCCACCACATTTACCATACAACTTTCAGTTTGTTGATAACATTCAATATACTGATCTATACTTAAGAAGCCATTTATTGCAATAACCTGTTGAGCTGCGTGTTAGAGAGGCTGAAAAGCCAATTTTCATCCTGCACAAAAATAAAAAGATCCTGTTGAATTAATCACTGATATCTCTTAATACCAGAAAACAACATGGGGTGTGGGGGTAACTGGCATATGGAAAAAAAACCCACAAATCATTAAAAGACAGGGAGAATGCCTGACATGGCTGTGCATTGCTGCTGGTAAGAGGAGAGACACATATGGAATAAGGTTGTGGCTTTGGAAAAAAAAATACTGAGACAGTCATTGTGAGATTGGCTGCAACTAAAACAGGCTTGAAGAGCTCATTGAATGAGCTATTTTTCTTTTAAAGCAAGCACATCTAATTTTTGACACTTGGATTAAATGAAACTAAATACTTTAGTATTTAGGTGAAACTAATTTGTTTCATGTAAAACTAGATGAAACTTTTTAATGATTTCCTTCTTTCCGATGTAAAATATACATAATATGTAAAAATGTTTTAAGAAGGATCTTTGCAACCATGTATTTGCCTACATACACCCAAAATTAAGAACTGCAGATGTGCAAATTTAGTCACAAAGTGCAAGGTGATAAGGGATCCTAATGGACAGACTATTGTCTGTCTAGGGTTTTGTAGAAGAATCACAAGATCACATTCTGGGTCAGAAAACAGCAGTATGTCAAAATATTTTACTCTGAAACAAGATTTAATTTCAATCTTACTACAATTCAGTATAACCTTTTCTCCTAAATAGTGAAGAAAACAACTATTAAATTACAAATTATTATAAATGCAGATGAAATTGTAATGCCATTTTAATTTCTTAATTTAAAAAAACCCTCTAAAACAGTGAAACCACCTTATCCAATCCCCATCATCATAGTACCTATGTATAATTTTAATTGCTAAACAAGGCATTTGGAGAATTCCAGAGGAGCAGAATATTTTACCAGCTGTGTGGTCAGTTTGTCTGTCTATATATAGATGTAACCATTTTTTACACGTCTACCCAGCAAAGTCCATCTTCTAAGCAAGTACTTAGGGAAGAGAAACACATGAAGTGCTTTGTGGAACTCCCTTGTATAACACAACTTTGCAAAATCAGCTTTGTAGGATTGCTTTGTTTCTCAGTAATCTCTCAGATCTGGTTTGTACTGTGCCTTAGGAAACAAGATCATGTCCTAAAACCAACAAGCTGAAAAGTCAAAGTGTGTTGTATATGAAACACAGTGCAGGGGATTAATTAAAAGTCAATCTGCTTGGTTAAATATTGTGTAGTCTGATTTTCCCACTCATTTTTAAGAACTACCCTGCCACCAGAAATGTAAAAACTAACATCCCAACATTTGAAGATTGTTATATAGGTTGCAAACACCAATGTCTGGAAATAAGAAAACAGCAGAAGTCCTACAACCTGTGAAACTTTAACTATGTCTGTAATTAGGACTTGAAAGCAGATTACATGGAAAATCTGTGTACATTGTGTAATTTGAAAGTTCTGCATAAAAATGGGGGGTCATAGAAGACCAGAAAATTAAGATGAATGTTACTGATTTTGTTGAGTCCTGGATCTTGGAAAGTAAATAAAGCTCTTTCAGGTAAAAAAGTGCATCTGGGTCAGTGAGGTGGTGATACAAAGCCAATCCTGTTTTAAAAGAGCAATTATAAGCAAATATGTAAAATGTAAGGAATATGTAAGCAACGAACTTAATAATCCCTAAGCTTCTTCGATACTGAAACCTCAGCATCTCAGTACCAGCATTACAGGTACCACATAGATACCTTAGTTTGCTGTTAGCCTAACTAGAAAAGACTGACACCATAACAAGAACAAGAAGGATCTTTGTAGCGGGAGGAGCCATTCTTGCTCCTGAAGCTCAACGAGCTGCTGGTCTCTTCCAGGACTCCAGCCACCACACAGCGCTTCCAGGGTAGAAGTGTAGCGGGAAGAACCTTTCTTGCTCTACCGACTGAGGCTCAACAAGCTGCTGGCCTCTCCATGCCTCACACCAGAGTGAACTGAGGTTTTTCTCTGTGGGTGTGTGTCCCACCTTTATTGGCCCCCTGGTCTTGCTCATGCCCAATAGGGGCCTGTCCTAATCAGGCACAGGTGGACTCACACCCACTCACTGGCAATTCGAGGCACCTGGTTCATCTTGTTTCTCTACAGATCTTGTCTTGCTGTCTACTGGAGCTCTGGTTTCACCCGTCTGCTCTGGGGTATGCAAGACTGGAAAATGGTAATGAGGGCATGTGCCTGTCAGAAGTACAAAAAATTTACCAGACAGACTTCTCCAGAAGATCCTTGTCAGAAAATGGTGAGGGAAAACTAATCCAAACAATATGGTTGATAAACATGCTTCGATTTTATTGCCCAGTAACTTTTACTTATATAGTGTTCCTGTGACCACACCCCTGCCACCACACACCAACACAACGTATTATTGGACACCTGGTGTGTTTACCTGTAGGACAGCAAATCCCTGGTGCAGGTAGCACAGGATTATGGGCCGATCCAATTGGCCCCTCAAACATGGGGTTGGGCACGGCAAAGGGGTCACACCCCCTACCTTTTCGGGAACATTCTACAACATTCTACAACAGTTCCTGCTGTTCTATAACAGTATAGCATTTTCTGTAGGATCTGTTTGGTCCAGTCACTAAATCCTCATCTACCTAGGGGAGCAAAATGTCAGAATTTCTTGAAACAAAAGGAAGAAGAAAAGCTAACATGCAACAGTTTGTATTTCAGCAAAACTGAAAGGCAATAAACAGGAATGTCTCTTTTCCTCATCCCTTCTATTTCTGAAATGGCTGCTGCAAACCATGAAAGGACTTGAGCTCATTAAAATAATAAAAAAAATCCCTCCTGTGAGACTTGTATAATGGGTACAGCACCTCAGAGATGGCTCAACCCAATTCTACAAATAAGGCTGTATTTTCAGTGCTGAGGTTATTGTGCTTCTGCATCAGAAAAAGACAGATAATTTTAATGGGCATGGGATATTAAAAACAAACAAACAAACAGATCAAAAAATCAGAGATACTTAACATCAGACGTGAGAGACTAGATGTCCTTTTGCAAATCATCACACTTATTGCTGAAGAAAAACTTCAACATTTTCTCATTGTGTCTAAGAGGCTGAGCTGAAGGGACTCTAGATTTTACCTGCTCTTTAAACAAGCACAATCTAGCAATGGAATTGTCAGTTCTGCCTTGTCCAAAGACTGTCTTTCCATTCAGATTTTGATGCAGACACTCTTCCCTCTCCTGGCACAGCTGTTCACAGAGCCAGCAAGATGCAGAGGTGGGACAGGGCTGCTGGAGCTGGGTAAAGGCCCCAAACCACCTGAGCAAAGGAATATCTGGGCCAGCACATGGAGGAGAAGGAAGTCAGAGGGGTCATTGGAGAAGAAAAACTGCTTTTGGTGGCAGTGAGAGTTTACTGATCATAAAGGCATGGCATTAATCAAGCAGTAGAATGTCCAATGGAAAAAAAAAAAGTCTTTTTTTTATTGTATGCTGTCTAACTGAAGAATTACAGCCCTAGATAAAATCACAGTACCTGGTCTCCTATTACTGGGTAATTGCATTGCAAAAGTATACCTAACAGCACAGCATCCTACAATTTAAACCATTCCTTTTTTGTGCTTTGGGCATTATTATATCTCATTTACTCTGATGCTTCCATTTAGACTTGGTCTTATAAATAGAACAAGTAATTTTTGTAGACAACAAAAACTGTTCAGTCCAGCACTGCTCAACAATTTTTATCAAGGCTTCTGGTCTTGTCCTGTCTAATCTGCAAGACCCACAGCAAACAAAACTAGAAAGGTGTAATGAAAAAAAGACCTAGGTTGCAAAAAAGATTGACAGCAAAATTGTAGTACTCCAATTCTGTATATAAATCAGGACTAAAGGCCACAAAAGAACAAAAGGCAGTCTTGTAGTAATTCAGTTGAGGAATTATTTTAAGTAATAATTCTGGTCTATGTTCTCAATTAGAGTTAATTGTAAGAAAAAGCTTATTAGGAATATTTAAATTTTAAAGTCTCCCTGTGCAAGCATATCTTAATTCCCAGAAGCTACTTACAGTGCAAAGTGTATTAATTAAAACGCCACTTTGGGAAATCTTTCTTTATCCAGTGTTCATTATTAACATGAAAAATAGTGAACAGGTTTTGATTTTCTACAAAGATTTTACATTCCGTGACAGGGAATCAAATGGTGAAAAAGAGCATTTTAAATGTTAATGAAATTCTGGTCCTTTTAAAGGACTTATCCCTTTCATGATACTTCTGCCCCAAACGAAGGATTTGTGCAGCTTTGCAAAGATCAAGGGCAATGTATGGTCAAACTCCAGATCCCAGACTTGCTTTCTAAAGAGTCTAATGATTTTAAGGACTTCTGTTCAGGGTTTTGGGGTTTTTTTCTATAGCGGGATATATATATATGTATATCTATATCTATCTATATGTACTTATAAAAGCCAATTTTTTTTCCACAGCTCCTATTGGCTTGTTTGAACTATTTATAAAACTCACAATCCATTTCCCACAGCAGCCCCCCTTACCTGGGGTGGCTGTTGGCCATATTAATAGATCTAAATGTCAGAACCCTCTTCTCACTGCATTTTACTAAATGTAACCTCGGATCAGTACGTGCCTTTCTGATGATACAGATCCAGATATTTCTATCACTTTAAGGGGCTGTATGACAAACACAGCTTACACATAGGAGATTGCTTGAGTTCACTGTGTGACATGTCAGGCTCTGCCCGTGATGAGCATCATGTCCAGCAAAAGAGAAAACCTTACGTATAACACAGCTGGGACCTGTCACTATAGTCCTGCCCTTGTTCTGCAAGAGACCTTGAGAGCTTTTGGCAGAAAGACTTTGTGTCACTGCTTCCCTGCAGTTCTGAAATTTAGGACCCTTTCAAATCTTAGACCACAATTCCATGTCTGTAGGCACTTTGGAAAATGCTAACTTATGCACCAAAGATCCAGACACTAAGCTGTAACTTTTATCTCTGCCCACAAACCACAGGGGAAATGCATCTTTGTAATTTATCACAAACTCTTAACATAACTCACAACTGATCCCTGTGGGTAGACTCCTTTTTTTTACAAACTAAAACTAAAAAAACCCCATCTTTTTACTGGCTAGCAAAAAGATGCGTGAGTCTCTTTGGAAACTGTGTCTGAATCTTAGGTGGCATCTCTACCTCTGCTTAACTTCTATGCTTTCTGCAGCTTACTTCTCTTCTTTGAAATTCCATCTGGAATTTAGTGACAGATACTCATGTCTATGTGTGTGTTTGTATTTCAGTTCTTTTAAACAAATGTGAAGAAGGAAGATGTGACTTTTGCATCTAGGGCCATATTTTCTTGTTCCTTCTCAGAGATACTGGAAGTTCTGAACAGAAGGTGTTCAGATTGCATCACTCTTCAGAAGCAAAAATTCCTATCACCATTTCTGCCTCTGCAAAACAGCTGATATGGAAAAGGAGCTAAATATAACTGGTGCCTGCAAACTTGCCACAACATAGCAAATGTTATCCGAGATACATTAGTAGAGATACTTCCAGCAGAGGTGAAGAACTCTTAAGTATCATAGAATCTTAGAATGATAGGCTGGAAGGGACCTCAAGCATCATCTGGTCCAAGCACTGCAGCCTCACAGTGTGCTATACCCAGCACCCCTCTGCTCAGCTCCTGGGTCACCATCTCAGTTGTCCCCTCCAGTCACTCAGGCACCAATCATTTGGTTCATTCTTCCTCACGTTTAACTTCATCATATACAACTGCTGCTCTTGGAAGAAAAATATCCTGATGGTAGCATAGCCCCAAAGTTATTACCTACAACGACACATAAGGCCCCAACCGAAGATGGGTGAGGAAGATGCTTTGCAGGTTTTGCGTGCGAAGTTTCCCAGGAAGATGCTCAGACCCGCTGTCCTGCTCCCCTGGGAAGACTGACCAAGCAGGGCAGAGCCCGAGGGCGGGTGGCACCGCCTGGGAGCCCCAGCGATGTGGAGAGGTGCGTGAAAGAGTTCCCTACAGGAGCGACTGAGATAGGGCAGAGCGGGGCAGAGGGGGGCAGGGCAGGGCGGGGCAGAGCGGGACAGAGATGGGCAGAGCGGAGCAGAGCGGGGCAGAACGGCGCAGAACGGGGCAGAAAGGGAGGGGCAGAGCTGGCGGGACAAAGCGGGGCAGAGCGAGGCAGAGCGAGGCTGGGCGTAGCTGGGCAGAACGGGACGGAGCGGGACGGGGCGGAACGGGGCGGGACGGGGCGGGACGGGGCGGGACGGGGCGGGGCGGGGCAGAGCGGGGCGGGGTGGGGCGGTGGCCTTGAGGGGCGTCCCGGGCCCGCCCGCCCGACCAATGGGAGCGGCGTTTGTTAGCGGACCGGGAGGTGGCGGCGTTGCTACAGTAGCGGCGGGGCTGGCGGCCGTGGTGTTCGGGGTGCGCCATGGAGGGGCTGGAAGGTGAGGGGCAGTGGTTGGGGGTCCCTTCCCTTCGGCGATGGGCAGGCAGTGGGTGGCCGGGGCGGCTCCAGCCGCGACGAGCCGGGCGGCGGCCATGTCGCGCCTTTGTGCTGTGTCGGGGCGGGCTTGGGCGGTGGCTGGAGCTGCGGCCCGGGTGCCGCCTTCCTCGATCTCGGAGCCCCCTGAGGCGGCGCGGCGGCCTCGCCTTGCTCCGCGGCCGGGAGTGCTAGGGGAGTGGCGGTGCTGAAGTGGGGGGGAACGCCGCTGAGGTGTTTTTTCGGGGGGGGAGGGAGGCAGCGGGCCCCGGCGCGTAGCGCTGCGGGCTGGGGTCGTTGCTGGGTGCTGGAGGGCGGGTGCGGAAGCGGCGGGCAGGGCCAACCTCGCCGGGCTTTGTTTCGGCGCCGTTCGGGTCTCGCAGCTGAGCCCCGGGGTTGTGCCCCTTCCCCGCCGCGGCCAAACTCGGTGATCCGCCGCAGATGCCCTAGGGTGGGTAGGGCGTGGAGGCGTGAGGGCGTCTTTGCCAGGCATCCTTTTTTTGCAAGCAGAGGGCTACGGTGGGTGTTAGGAAACACTTAAAATGCTGTGGAAATGTTAGGTGCAGTGAAGACTAGGTGTGTATTTGCTGACAGAGTGTTTGCAACTTTATTCTCTTCAAATTGCGTTATTGAACCTGTCATCAGCGTCCAGAGTATCCGCCACAGCATAGATACTAGCTTGGCGTTTATGAAGTTATGGCTTGCTATCTGAGCATTTCAGTAGGCCTTTCATTAATGTGTTTTGCAAGCTGCTTTAACCATATTATTTAAGAAAAAAAATACAGACCTGTTCAGAGTAACTATCACAAAACATTTATTAAGTCTTCCATGTTTTGCTTCACTATAGGTAACTGGCTGTTTAAATAGAGGTGAGCACAATATAGCCTTTGTTCTTTATCCTTTCTAGCGGGGACAAGTGAAGTGATACTCACTGAATACCTGTCTTCTGTCTGTAGTATGTTTTCCAGTCATCAGTCTGCTCTTGTGCCTAGCTACTTCAAAGCTATACATTTGGATATGATTTGGTGTTAAGATCTGAAGAGGTTCTGTTTTATTTGGTTTACTCTTTATGCTTTGCTGAGAATTAATGCCTTTTAAATTTGAAAAGTGGCTTATCCAATAATGCTTTATCAGGCACTTTAACTCTCGGGACAATCTTGTGACAATAGTTTTGTCTGTCCAGAAGGGGAAAGCTTGCATTAATTTTGAGTCAGTTTTGTATTTGACTGCAGCTGGGACTGCATATCATCTGCAGCCCATCCATCAGGTGATTTGGCTGTGAGCTAACCTAGCAAGGCCAGCTATGTTTTATAAGCTCTAGCACCTTCATAACAAAGTGTGGGAAAAAAGCAGATTTACAAATAACAGCAGAAGCCTGTTATTTCTAGTAATATATGTACTTACATGTATTTATAAAAAAAATTTTTTTTAGTAGAATTTGTCCATCTTCTGACTTTGCTAGAAACAGTTCACATTTTATTTGTATTTCAGTAGGTACCGGGAGTGGTCGAAGGAAGAACTGTTAAATTGCAGGTGAAATCTCATGTTCAGTCTGTAAACCATATCTTGAAAGTACTTTCAAAAGCACTAGAGCTTATCAAAGCATTTTTCCGTGATGTGAAATATGTCTTTTGAACACATGATGTCAATTTGAGAATGGCACAGGGAATAAACTACTTCTAAAACTTCAGATTTCTTTGAACTGATGTCATGGTTTAGGCCCAGCTGCTAACAAAGGACCACATCAGCCCAGAGCAATTGTGAACACTTTTATCCCACACTGTTGCCTTGAATCACACTGTATCCTTGAATTCTAAAGTTCTTGAAACTGAAGAATATAGTAGTTTGCATTTTTGTGGGTGACCTTGTGCTATGTTTTTCTTTAAACAAATTGCCACAAAACAACATTTCAAGCAAGTGGGGTTTTTTTCTTTTATTTGGAGTTTAGGCTGTCTCCCTTGACGCATGTAGGCACAGATGAACTTTCTGTAGAGAGGTGTCCCCAAGACAGAGCAAGCGTAGGCAAAACCAGCAATGATAATAAAATGTTTCACTGGCTGTTATGTTGTTGATATTTTTTTTTAATCAAGTTATTGCTCCATGGGCAAATCAGAAGAACATTGCCAGTGGTTGGTTACATTTGTGTTTAAAAGCACAGTTGCACAGTCATAGACATCCAGCATGGAAGTATGGGCTGCTTCTGCAGTCTGGCTTAGCCTGCTCCCTCTGCATGTTAGCGCTTTGTAAAACCAATTCCCAGAGCTGATTTGTACAGCAGGTCCTGGCAGTTGTGTGTGTGTGAGACTCCTTATGGCAGAGGGCAGGATTTTGTCTTTTGGCAGCAGTCTGCTGGTGTTTTAATGGCTGGAAGTGGAAGACCCCTCAGGCTTGGAACTCCTGGCCTGCATTTGCTGCCCTCAGAAGCTATTGATTTTGTTTTCTGAAGCTCAGTATCACAGATGCAAGATATGTCTTATTTCTATTTATTTAAGCATGCTATTAATAATAAATAGATTTACCCAATTTATAATGATTCTTTCTGTAATGTGGAGAGTTGAATGTGTATGTTGGCTTGTGGTGCTGCATCAGTGACATTTAAAAAGCTTAGTAATATTTCCAGTATTGCAGTTGCATTTTCTCACTATATGCAAGTTTAAATGTTCAGCGAAATGGGAAAGTAGGTTTCTGTGTGACTTTAAAGTTCCTGCTAAAATTTACTTTTGTTGCTCTTTTTAAGGCTGTTACTTTATTATTTTATTTGCATGTCAATATTGTTATATTACTAGGTTGATACTGAAAGTCAAATTTATAACTTTAAAGTTTTTAGAAGGAATCAGTGCATGCTTGCCTTCACAAGTGACAAACTGGATGTAGTGGTCTCTAAGGTGATTCTAAAAATCCTTTTCTGAGTAGTCCACCATATGCTGAATCCCAGGACCATTTTTAATGCGTTGTCATGTGCTTCTTGCTTTCACTGCTCTACAGCAAGAAAAAATGCTGCCACATTAGCATGTGTGTTGCTCTGTTTTGCTTGAAGGAGATGGAGGAGGGAATGCAGGCACTGAATTCCTGACTTCATTTCACTCTGAGCAGCCCAGTGGTGGTGTTTGATCGGCTTCACTCCAGTCTGTTGATTTTTTTGAGAGAATGCCAGCAACAGCTGCTTGAGCTTACTGAATGCTGCTTCCCACACTTGTTCACAGCCTGTCCCAGCTGGTTGGGACTGCTGCTGCCCGAGGAGTAAAGGGCAGAGGGGCAGCTGTGTTTGAGGGCAAAAGTCCAGCTCTCTCTGGTAGGTAATGGCAGTGCTTACCCAGCTCTAGTGCTCTTTTTGAGACTGCAGCCAGGGAAGGCGTTTTGTGATTGCAGAGGGATGGGTGGCTGCTTGCTCAGGAAATTGCCTGCAGTCTCAAACCCGGAGCTTTCCTTCTCAGATGCCAAGGAAGGACTACTGTGATGAAGCATTTAGTCTCGGAGCAGTATGGGTGTGCCCTTAAGGTCTCAATAACAATAAGGCTCACTGTATAGCATCTGCTGCTGCTCTGGGATGTAATAGCATTTCTCCCTGGACCCCTCTCAGGCACTGATCATATCTGAGACACCCCACTCCACACCAAACCATGTAACCATTCTAGTTTGGGCTTTTATATTAGTAATGTGACTGTTGAAAGCAAGTGTTTATGTGTGCTTTGATGGAATTTCTGAGTAAGCTAAAACCCAGTCTTTTTTTTTTTTTTTTTTTTTCCCCTGATAGTGTAGAAAATTACTTCTGTTTTGAAAACAATACTAGTGAGAATCTTCCTTTCCCATTAGTGTTCATCTTTGTCTTGCCACAATGGATGCAAGCAGCAGTTCCCTTACTTTGGCAGCCATTTTCTTAAGCTCCATTTCAGAGAGGTATCTTAGAGCATCTTTATACCCTTTTCTGTAGTTTTTGTAGAATTTTGCATACAATTGGTTGAACATAGTGGGAAGACAGATGTAGTTTACCAGCAAACACACATGATGTGGTTATTATCAAAAACAGTTATTGCTTTTTAGTAAAATCTAGTTCCAGGAGTGAATTAAAGGGTTGAGTGGGGAGAGCAAACTAGGAATCAATAGAGTATAAATGAAGTTTATTATAAAAAATTTTTTGACACATTATTGTTAGCCAAGTAATATTCTGACAAACAAGCAGAACTAGACTGTGATTACTCTCTTGAGTTACACTTGAGTATTAGAGTATGTAAGTCTAGAATTGCTTGGAGGACACATGCAAAGCAGTCTTGGTTTAAGGCCAATGTGAGGTAGTCTTCACTTTACTACCTTCTTACAGTCATCATGATGCTGGTAGCTGATGCAGGAGAACTGTGAGCTTATGCTAAA
The DNA here is from genome assembly GCF_003957555.1 of Calypte anna. NCBI lineage: Eukaryota > Metazoa > Chordata > Aves > Apodiformes > Trochilidae > Calypte > Calypte anna. The sequence continues at coordinate 121,929,269 of NC_044245.1, forward strand.
GCAGGATTGCGTAGCATGTACATAGATTTTGCAGGTCACACGCTTTCTACTGGCTTTAGTTGATCTTAAAATTCATTAATAGAAGACCAGATAATGTATCTGGAAGTCAGATTGATCAAATTATATTGCTTATTTGCCTTTGGTTTTGTTGTGTTTCCATATGCATTAAAGGGAAGCTCTCATAGACTTTTCCAGATAATCATGACTGAATGCCTCTCTAAAGTGCCTTATATTAGCACTTTCAGTATGGGAACAAATGGGAGGGATTGGAGATCTGCATGCAGTTTGCTGTGATCTTGTTGGGATCATGTGTAGGTGGTAGGACAGCTCACAGGACTGCGGTGTTGTGGTGAATGAGTACGGGCTCTTCAGGAAGAACCAGCTGGACAGCAAGGGAGAAAGTTGCCCTTTATGTGGGAGAGCAGCAAAAATGCTCAGAGCTTTGCTGCAGAGGTACCTGGGAGCTTATGGATCAGTTAAGCAGGCAGACCAGTGTGGGAAATGCAGTTGTGGATGCCTGCTACAAACTGCCTGATCAGGAAGAAGTCCTCCTTCACATAATCAGAAGGAGCCTTGTATCCAGAGGCCTTGGCCCTCGTGAGGAACCGTAAACTACCTGATACCTGCTGGTGGGACAAATCAGTGGGGGAAAAGCAATCTAGGAGGCTTCTGGTATGCACTGATGACAAATTTCTGACTCAGCTGATTAAGGAGCTGACAAAAGGAGGAATTTATGGTGGACTTCATTATTATGAGATGTGAAGGTCAGGGGCAGCCTTACCTCCAGTGACCATAGGATGATTGATTTCAGGATTCTGAAAGGAGGGAGCTGGGCAAATGGCATGATCTCATCCTTGGACTTCAGAACAAAGACTTCAGGCTTTGATTTGATTCAGGATCTGCTTGAAAAAATCCAATGAGATGTGGCCTAGGAAAGGAGTCCAGGAAAGCTGGTTAGTTTTAAGGATGTTTAGTGGTCCATTGGCATGTTTTCACTTTAAAAAGTATTCTTACATGAGGGAACAAAGAAGGACAGACAGTTTCAGAAAAGAGACGCACACCACAATGCAAGCTGTGCGTGTGCTGCCATTACAATTATACTTGACTGCATGCAATTAATTTTTCAGTCCCCCAAAAAACCCTTCTTCACAGAATCCCTCTCCAGGTTGCCACTTTGAGGCAGTGTGGCTCTCCTTACTATTATTCTTAAAGAAGTAATACTGAACTGACCATCATCAGTCTCGCATTCAGTGCAGTAACAGTAATGTTGGCAAATACAATGTACTTGTAATGTCAGACTGAAGAGCAAATACAGAACCATACTATGAAAGACTTACTTTAGCTTTTCAGTGTCAAGGAATGGAAGTTAAGCTGCTTTTTATTATCTTTCTGAGTAGAAGTGACAGGTTTATACAAGGTTTGACTGCATTGTCAGTACAAAATTAGAAAAGAATTCATGAGTTTTTCCTCTAAAATTACAGGTGGATAAATAAGAGTTGATTGGCTTACTATTTGTTATACAATTGCAAATAACCAGATTGTGTAAAAATTTCAAAATGAGACAGAGTTCATGATTTCTTCTTGCTTTCTCATTCTTACTTCAGACTGTTGAGTAGCATAGGCAAAAATGGATTTGCTTAATGGGCTGTGTCATGCATGTCTTCAGTTATCAAGCAAACTTTATCAAAGTATGACAAGTACTGCCTGTTAAGCAGCGTGATGTATTTATCTGACTTTCATTTGCATTTCAGAATTCCTTTTGGCAAAATAATGAAAACTTGCAGAAATTACATCATTATTGGTATACTTTTTTCTGCTATTATACATTAATATTTTAATTATTTTATTTGATGCTCTTTAAAATTACCATTTAAAAAATAATGCTCTAAATCTTATTTGGCTGTTTGAAGAAGTGTTCCCCACCTATCAGTATAATTTTTAGGTGATTCTTGTTTATGGTATTTGTAATTAGTCTTTTCAAACTGATGTTAGTTAACATGCTGATGAAAAAAATACAACCTGGTCAGTACTGATCTGTGAACATATGTTGGAGACTGACAGTCCCCAAATAACTAGATTCCAATTAAAGTGGGGAGTGCACTGCATGTTTGTTGTTCTGGTTTGTTTGTTTTTTTTTTTAACCTGAAGTAGCTATGTGGAACTCTTAAATGGAAAATACTCTTCTTTTGGAGACAAGAGGCGAGATATGCTAAAAGCAACAAATACAATATTTCAGGAGAAGAGTTTGCCAAGCACTTTTCAAGTAATAGCTTCTTGGAGTCATTTCAACTAGGTATGTAGTCTCAAGGCTGGAAAGCACACAAGAGTGTTTTTGCTAGTTTGCCTTCAGTGGGGCTTGATGGTTCTGAATATCTCAGTTGTCAGGTCAAAGGCATTTAGTACATCACTGCTGTGACAGGAAGTAGAAATAAAAGCTTTTGCAGGGTAATCAGACAGATTTTACAAGACAACAAAATACTGTTACTCAGACTAAGTGCAGTCTTGCTTCTTTGAAGCACTGTATATATCTAAATGCAGATACATACTTTGCTATGTATGTCTCTTCAAAAGAGAAAACTGTAGCAAAACTTCAATTAATATCTGTAAGCAGAACTGAAGACTCCTGAACTCTATAGGTGAGGGGTCTTTTCATTCAGCTGCTTAATTTATAAACACAACAGCAAGAGCATGCCTGTGTTTAGTTGGAATTTACATGTATTGATTTGCTCATATGTACTCAGAAGAATAATTCTGAAGACTGTAATCAGTTTCTGTATTTGACCACATAAGTAGAGAAAGAAAAAAGTTACTCTATGGAAATTTAGGTTTCAAGAAAGTCTAAACTCATAAACTCACTGTAGGCACAGTTTAGACACCCAAGTGCTGTGGTTACTGTAGTGTTGCTAATAAAAGTCCTAATCCAGTAGCTTTATTCACATACTTGACATCTTACTTCGTTGAGCTGTGTGTTTTTATTTGAGACCTGATCTGAGGCAGAGAGTAGGGGAATAGAGTATAAAGCTGCACATCATAGTTTTGGCATCACTTCAGCTGAAATACTTTTTCTGCCTTTGATGTTCACAACCATTTTGAACATACTTCTCTTTTCCCTATCTGTGCTTAGATAATAATGTCTGTTCTTTTCTAAGTCAACTATATTAATTTGTTTCTAATGTAGTCATGTAAACTTCTGGTGATAAGTGCTGTTAAAGGTGGTAAAAGGAAAAAGGAAGTGTTGTTGCTAAATATTGGGTCTTTTGTGACCAAAATTCAAGTAATCCCTTAGTTGTTGCTAGACTTAAAGGAGACTGAAGAAAATCACCATGACACCATCTTACTACCATTTCCTTTTCTCACTAATTTACCAAGCAAATTCTTTTGTTTCTTGATTGGAGCATTTCCTGGTTTTTACCTCCTCTCCCCCAGTACATCCCAATATAACAACCCATTTCTGTTAATTTTTCATAGGGAAAAAGATTTAGGCAATCCATGCCTTTTTAAAAAAAAAATTCCAAGTTGTAAAATTTTGCTTTCGTTTATTCTTTAATTTTCTTAGACTAAAATTATGCAAAATAGGATTGTTCTCCATTTTAACTGCATTTTATAGTTACCATTCTGGAAAACTACAGGTAAAATAATTTAGTAATTTCATTGGACAAGGTTATCCTGTTTGTTTATTGCTAGTGTTAGAAATACTAACGAAATAGGTAAATTCTTTGTGCATTTATGTCACTTATTGTGCAGAAGCGATGTAAGAAGTGTACTGATGGCAATAGATATTATGCATGAATGCCTTAAAAAAAATAAACAAAGCAAAGCAGAAACCAACAAACCAACTCCAGCTTTCACAATTTTATTCCCATATTTTATTTTCAAGTTATTAGATTTCGTGTTTATGACAGTATTAAACCTTCTGTAAGGGAGGGCTGATGGACTTCTAGAGTGAAAAGTTAAGATTTGGTGTATTTATTTTGTTTGTAGTGGAGGTTTTTTTTCTGAGAGAGGATTACTTTGAGGGAGAGAAAAATCAAATATAAGCGAGTAGTAAATTGAGGAGATAAGGGTACAAATATAAAGGACTGTAGGCTTGTATTAGGGGGAAGTAGGTACTGGCAGTAGAAGTAGCTCTTGGCAAATGTGATGGAATACCTGTCAGCAGCAAAGAAGGTTAGGAATGCTGTAAGGCAATGCAGCTCTGTACCTGCAGTGAGTATTAATTGGAATTTGTTACACATTGGTATGTCATATGTAAATACTACTCTACCAGGTGGGTGTCTGTCAAGTCTACTTCTTTTAATTATGAATTTACACACAAGCTCGAATTCCAGAGTTCAGTGAACAGAAGAATATAGTGGAAATTGTAGCTTTCCTTCTTTTACTAAGGCAGATATTTGGAAGAATTATTCTCTCAGTCAAAGCCTTAATCTATCAGTATACACCTTATTTCAAGATCATTAATTCTGATTTGTTTCAGCTAATTTCCTAGACAGAATCAGTGTCACCTTGAATTTCCATTACATGCCTCTGTCACTTGTTTATACAAAGCTGAGGATTGTATTAGAATAATGTGGTAAGAGGAAGTTGAACTCTTTAGCAGAGGTAGTTTGCAGTGGTGCCTGTTAGCATTATCAAGAGTCCTGAGAACTCTGAAGAATGAAGTAATAATACAAACAAAAAATTAATCTGGGCACATCTTTTGTTTCTGAGTGGGAGAACTGAGAAAAACTTTCGACCATTGCTGCTTACCCTTGAGAAAAATGATGAGGGCAGGTTCCATCCATTCAAGCTGTGTATGCCCAGTGTGCACAATAGCACTTGTAATTAGCATTAAATTTAGACATACCAGGCCTATGGAAAAAATTTCAGAAATGATGTAAAATAGAGATTGGAAAAGTACAATTAACAATAAAAAAATAGTTCCTATTAATTGTTGATAACGTGCAAGTGTAATGCGGATGCAAGAACAGAAGAAAAACAAGATTTACCTGCACATTTCATATCTTTCCTACTTTCCCCTAATTATGTATGTCTAAACACACATACATTTAGATGACATAAAGGGAAGCTCGATTACTGCTTGAGCTGTAAAACTCAAAGTTTCTGTCAGTGGAGTCCTGCCATGCTTTGGCAAGGGTCTAATTACGTCTATGTGGAAAAGGTGTAAAGTTAATTAAAGATAAGAACATAAATGTTCTAAACTGCAGAATACTTCTCACAATTTGTGGTTCTTAAAATGGGTTGTGCTCTGTAGTGTATTAATACATTATACATAGTTACATACTGATCAGCTTCTTTCAAGTAATTGAAAAAGGCAGAAGTAGACTGAATGGTTACATAATGGTTCCAGAAATCTTGCTTAGTGTTAACCTTTTAATTTGAAAAAGCAGTTTTTCATTGGGAACCATGGCTGCCTGAATTTACATTTGTTTGCCATAGATCATTTTGCTAAATTTTCCATTTTCTTTAGAACTGGTCTTACATTTAATTGGTAACTCTGTATGTCTAGATGGAAAATTGTTTTCCACTGGAGAACTGGGAACAAACTCAATCAAGTCGTTGAACAGTTGCTGTATTCATTATGTTAATTTAAGCCACTAGTTTGCCTAAAACACAAGTAAATTCAAAGTGTGTTTTTTTTAACTTTGTATAAATAGAGGGAGCTGCATTGTCTGCAATAGCCTGAATAGAGAGTTAGCAACTAGTAATTCTCAAACTTAGTATAAACTTACTGCCTCTTTACTGATATATACATGATATAAAATTATCCCTGTGTCTCTGGTACAGTATTAAATATAATAGATACCTGTTACTGGAAAATTTTAATCTCTGCTGTGACTCCATTGCATAAGGCATGCTATATAAATGTATTCGCTTGCATAGGCTGGGATACTTTGATTTGTTTGTCTTTTATCTGTTTCTGCAAATCTGTTATATATCAAATATACCATTTACATTTGTGCTACCAATGCTTGAATAGCAGCATCAGAAGCACTTTTGTAAACTGTTGGTAATAAGCTGCATAAAATATAGACTAAAAATAGCATTCAATAATTTTTCTTTCCAAGAGAAAGTAGAACAGTTAAACTTAGTAGAGAAAAAAAGTGATGGAATGTGACTTATATTTGGTTCTGAAATAGGTGATTGTCTTCCAAAGACACAGAAGTACTCACTACTGTTACTATGTGTTTGGGCTCTCACTGTGACTTAGAATGAGTCTCTCTTTTTCGTATTGACATCCAGGCATCCCTTTAAAAGTGTCAATTGATGCTGACATCATACTGAGCCTCACTGCTTCCAAAAGTATGCAAGGACTTGTATATCATTTTTCCATTCTGATCAGCACAGCTCAAAAATGTATGTTTATGCAGTAACAACTATTGTTATTGCTAAACATGTGAGACTAGCAATTTTGGAAGAAATTTTATCATTAAACAAATTTTTTATAGACGTTTGTTATGTTTTTTTTAAGGTGAGGTTGCAGTGCAAACTGGGGATCTGCTGCCATGTAAAATTTGTGGAAGAACTTTCTTTCCAGCAGCACTGGTAAGTGGTTTGAGCACTGTGGCTCTTAGGTCTAAAGCGTTCATAGGGGACTTAAAGCAATAATCAGTATAGCTAAATAAATTAGATGTTTGGTTCTGGTAGGGATTTTGTGTTTTATTTTTATTCCCAAGTAAATATGTATTCCAGTTGTTTCAGCTTTAAAGCTCCCTAGGAGGACACAAATTTTATTTCAGCATCCCATCATTTTCTGAAAATACATGCTTCCCAAAGCCCCTTCACTAGGGTCACAGAATCACTCCTTGTCTCTGCAGGTGCAAGCCCTAGCATCATGCAGCCTCAGTTAGTAAATAAAGAGTTTTGTTAGCCATCTTCAAAATATTCTGTTCTCGAATGTTAACAGACATTAGTCTGTTCTTAAATATGAATATGGATTTCAGACACTTTTGGTATGTCTTGCCACTCAATGCAAATGCTGCCTACTTTCTAGCAAGTTTTTATTTGTGACAAGCAAACATGGATGCCTCCTATTTATTCTTTCCCAAGTTTTTTGTGAGTATGCATTCATAAATTCCTATATTTCTGTTTTGAAAGTAATGGCTAGAATAAATACTTAAATGAAAGCTGTCTGTTCTTGTTCTTCAAGAATTTGGCCTTCTTTGCTGGTTAGTATGTTGAGAAAGGGAAATAATATGTTAATAACCATTTTTTCAAAACTAAGTTCTATATTCTCTTTTTATTTTCTCTTGCTGGTAGAAAAAGCATGGACCCATTTGCCAAAAAACTTCTGCCAAGAAGAGGAAGACATTTGATTCCAGCAGACAGAGAGCAGAAGGAACTGACATTCCCACAGTAAAGCCTCTTAAGCCACGGGTATGTTACAATTTAATCTGCATATGAACATTTCAGGCAAACTGTGTATGCATTAAAATAAGGCTTATTTCTGCTGGCAATTTGTGATAATTAGATAAACTAAGACTGGGAAGAAATCTAACTATAACATTGTGTACTAAAATAAGGCATCTTCCCAGCTTGACCTAAAAGCTTCAAACGTATAAAGCTCTTTCTGTTTTGGCTTTGTAGCCAGAGCCACCCAAAAAACCTTCCAACTGGAGACGAAAGCATGAGGAATTTATAGCAACTATACGAGCAGCCAAAGGACTTAATCTTAAAGATGGAGGAAAACTCCCTCCTCCGCCTCCACCATCATATGACCCTGGTATGTAAAACAATCAAGTGCTTTAGAGATTCATTAATTTTTTTATATTTAATTTGTAAAACAATGAATTGGAAAGGAATTTGTTGGCATACAGTATTCACAAGTTCCTGGAGATGATTCTCAGATAGATTATCTCTGTGCAGATTCTTGTTTGTGACAGTGGGGCTGGGTGGCTAGCATCCTCTGTAGCTTTCAAAGTCCATTATTTTGCTATAACTAGCACTTGATATATTAAAAACAAACTTACATCTTGCTACCATCTCAAACTCTAGGCTTAACAAATTATTTCAATACCTTGTTTCTGTCCACAACAGAAACTGTTCAGAAAGCACAGATAAGCTTTTTAATTAGCTGCTGTTGCTGATCTATTTACACTGTAGGAATGCACATCCACTGTGCTCAAGTGTAGTCTCCCATTTCTTGCTGAATTCACATTTAGTTTTGTGTATGCAGAGTTATGGCTATGAGAGGTGTGCAATTTTATTAACAAGGGAATGATAGTCCTGTGGTCCCTTCAGAACTGAGGCTGGGTAAAGTGTTGAAGCAGTCTGATGGTAGTGAGAAGGAAATACACTTTTCAATTAACTTCTTTGATGTGATAGGAAGTTGGAGAATATATTTCTTCCACTTGTCCTAAGAGCTTAACCATCTGATCAGCTCAATGGCTATTTTCAGAAAGATAGGGAAAAGTAGAAAAAACATGTGTTTGCTTCTGCCTGTCTGTGGTCAAGTAAGGATGTCAATGTTGTATCTACTTTGTTTTTCTGCAGGAAACTTGTTAGTTCAGTATTAAGATTGTAGTTGTGCATTCATAGTAAGAAATGAAATTATATTATTCAGCATTCAGTACACTCATTTCTTGCCATGAGCATTTTAAAGTAAAGCAAAGCCAATAGCTGATGGTGTGGATAAGAAACATAATGCTTGATCAAGGAAAGAATTGGTGGCAATCAAGTTGTGCAGGTTCTGAATTACAAGCGGAAGAGTCCAGACCTAAACACAACTTGGAAAGCTACTGAAATGGTTCTCCTTTGGTTGTGGAGACCACAAATGAGTTTAAAGAGAAGGGAGCAACTATTCAGTCTGCTTGAAAGCAGGTAGGCAGGAAAGGGTAAAGAAAGATACCATGCCTCTGTTTCTCTTCATTATGATTTTTACCTTTTTCCAATCTGAGTCTTACTGTTTGTAGTCTTCTGGTTTTATCCTGCTACAGTGGGTAAGATTTAGGAGGGAACAAGGAATGAAGGTGCATTAACTGATCAATGGTTTCTCTTCCCAGAAATAGTACATAAGAAAATAGAGCAGAGGCAAATACCCTTACTCCTTTTCCACTTTACATGTAGAAGAGGGGGAAGAGTTATGCATGGTATCATGGAGCATTTCTGCCCTCTCTTTCTCAGCTCTCTTTGGCATGCCTATTTCTAACTAGCTGCTAGGGTTTTTCCTATAAAAGAAAATTATTATCTATTAATATTCCCTACTTGATTGTATGCTTTGACTTTGCAGACAATTAGTGTTGCTGGTTCTTCAATCTCCTGTTCTTCCTTTTTCTTAGAAGAAATGCCTCACGATATTAAGAAAAAACTTTGTCACTCCATTTGCATTGAACTTGACTGTGTATGTGTATTGCCCACTTACTTTGATTATTTTGTATCTTATATAGCTTATATTGAAACCCAGCAGTTCTTCTGGACAGTACACACAGCACTTCTATGTAGCCAGGTGGCTGACTGGTGCTAAGCATTTTACAAAAGGATGAAGATACAACCCCTGATTCATAAGAGTGTACATAAATCCTCTGCAGTCTGATCCTTTTACTTTATTGGGCTTTGAAAGCCTTCGGTGGGAACTGAGCTGTGCCCCAGCTAGATATATTGTTTCTTATTATGTAGGGGCTTCCTTATTAACTGCATCAATATAGCTGCCTTATTAACCTATACTGCTTATTTATATGGTTTCTTTTTTTTTTTAACTTTGGGCCTATCTTGGCTTGACCATGTAGATAGATACTGTATCTCTTTTTTATCATGTAAGATATAGTTTATGTTTGAGTATTTTGACAGTTGTGCAGCTTATGTAATATTAAAAAAAAACAAACCAAAACCAGTTGTTGCTATCATGTGAGATTCTCATGCTGTCACTTCTGTGAAGGATTGGTGTGTTTTTCCTGTGTCATTTGCTCACACTTTGTGGGTCACAGTTCATGGTTTGGTGGCCACTGCATCATTTGACTTACTCAAAATTGCTTATTAATTAAAAAGAATAACTGGATCACCTGGAAACAATACTAATTTAACCGGCTTTATCAGTGTCCAGCTTTTCTGAAGTTGATGTTTACATGATTTTGGAGGAAATCAGCATCCATTTTTTCCAGACACTAAATTGTCTGTCTGAAACTACAGTCCAAACATTTTGCTTTCCAAGGGCAGTGCATTTTAAGGGATAATTTTCTGGCATACAGATCTCCTGGTATTCTAAACATTTACGTAGCCTTTTTGGGGTTTTTTCCCCCCACTATTAGTAATATTTCCTGCAAATAGTACTGTTTATAATGTGACTAAATTAATCTTTAAAAATGATACAATCAGAATCTTTAAAAATTATACAATCAATTATACAATCAGAAGCAGGGTTTTGTGTTTCTATGGATATCTCCTAGTTTTAATTTGATTTCCTCTGATTCTTTCCCCTTTGTTAAATTTCTGATTAATTTTTTTTAGTGATCATTTCCAGTATTACAGTTAGTATTTCTCTGTCCTTTCCTCCTGTCAGTGAAAATAGATATATTTGTCTTTTGCTATTTGTATGGGAAGGCTTTTAATGCATTTTCATGTCTTGAAGAATTGAACTGTGTGATTTTTATTTAGCCTTTTCTCCACTTATTTCCAGCTAATATCCCTGCCGTGTCCATACAGTCTTTCGCCACCTTCTCTGATGAATAGCATCTCAAAATGTTTCTGATTTTGCTGAGGTTATTTCTCATCCTCAGCTATTCTTCTTATTCTTATCCACTAAAGAAACATCTTTGCTGTTAGAGGTGAATGGTATTATTTTTTGCAGCAAAATGTATTTAATTTTCAGATTCAGGAGCCCTTAATTTTCTCTGGGAGTGGGGATAGTCTTTAAAAGACACTAAGTAATATAAAAATAATTATTAATCCTAAATTTTTGTGTTTTTAAGATTACATTCAATGTCCATATTGTCAGAGGAGATTTAATGAAAATGCAGCTGACAGACACATCAATTTCTGTAAGGAGCAAGCAGCACGTATCACTAATAAAGGGAAACTGGCAGCTGATACCAAAGGGAAGCTTCCTACTCGAACACAGGTGAACTGCAACATTTTTCTTAACTTGTAACTTGCATTCAACATCAAATCAGTCTTGTTAAATATTGCATTGCTCTTGAATGGAATTAAATATTTTAATCTGTAGTTTTATTTTCTCTAAACTAAAATTAGACAGTGAGCATGGGAGAGGTTTTTGCTTTCTTATAAGGGTTGCATATAGCAACATTATTTTTATGATCAGATGTCAGAGATGCAAAGCCAAAAACAGTGATAATTGAAATATAGAGATTTCTGAAAATGACAGGTAAAAATAACAGCAAGAGGTAGAGATGCAGTGTTGGTAAAGAAGGTTGACCTTGAACAATATAAGTTTTTTCAATCCAATTCAAGGATGTTCCTAAATTAGAAAAAGAAAAGTGACTACAGGTTAACCAACAGCAATATTTTGGCTCATGAGAGGTCTAGAGGAATTCAGACATACTAAGGTTAAGAGCTGCAGTAGTTAACTTACCATGGAAACAAATGAGGGATTAAAGTGTAGATGTGTTTTCATCTGAAGGGCAAAAGTGAGAAAACTCAGGTTTTGAGATAAAGACAGTTTCATAAGCAAAGCAAAAGCTGCTCATGATAGCAAATCAAAAGAAGAAATTAATTCATTGCTTCCCATTGACAGGCAGGTGTTCAGCCATCTCCAGGAAAGCAGGGCTACATCATTCAGAATGATTTATTAGGAAGACAAAACACCCTAACTCTGAACATCCACCCCTTCACTCTTCTTTCCCTAGCTCTTTATGCTGAGCAGGATGTTGTGTGTTATTGGGTCTTCCTTTGGTCAGTTGGGGTCTGCTGTCCCAGATGTGTCCCCTCCCATTGTCTTGTGCACCCCCAGCCTACTTGCTGGTGGGGTGAGAAGCAGAAAAGGCTTTGGCTCTTTGTAAAGCACTGCTCAGTAATAACAAAAGCATCCCTGTATGATCAACATCTCAGGATGAATCCAAAACATAGCCTCTACCAGCTACTACTCTGAAGAGAATTAACTATTCCAGCCAAATTCAGCATGGGTGATAATGTTAAGCTCACCAGACAGCTATGGAAAAAGATGAATGAAGCTGTAGAAAAGGGGAAAATTCACAAAGACATACAGTTAGACAAAAAAATAAAACTCCTGAGTAAAGTTAAATAATCTTCCTGACTAGCTCATCTTTATCTATAAGAAAGCAGACTAGCAGAAACCATTTAAATGATCCTATACTAGAAAGAGTTTACCTTTTTGGTAATCATTGTTTTCCCAGTACCTGAGACAACTCCCTGTCATGTTATATAGATAGTTTGATTTAACTGCTTAAATTTCTAGGTTGTATTTTGTTACAGTACAAACCTACTCCAGTTAAGAAGATGCCCTCTGTAGGATCAACGCCACCATCATCATCACGCTTACCACAGCCAAGTGGTGTTAGCAAAACTGTTGTAGGTAAGAAACTAATGTTATGAATTTTCCATTTCTTTTCCAAATATTGAATCTCAAACTATAAAGTTTATAAGGAATATAATTTTAATAGCTGAAAGGATCTCTACAGAATTGCCCAATGATTTAAAGGACATACAGGTACAGTAATTAGGGACATGGTTTAGTGGTGGACTTTGCAGTGTTAGGTTAATGGTTGCACATGATGATCTTAAAGGTCTTTTCCAACCCAAACGATTCTGATCTAAACAGATGAAGTACAAAAATTAATAGGAAGAGATGTGTTACATAAGTGGCTAGGATGGTGTCTTTCTTTTTTTTAATCAATGTTTTTGTGACTTGATTTTTTTTTACTTACACATATGATAGCTATTTATTTTATGGTTGAAATTGATATAATGGTTTGTAAAAACCAGAACCAAAAAAAAGTGAAGTTGGAAGGGGCACTGATTGGCTTATATTCAACAAGACTCTTGAGTACATAGGATCCTCTTGTGCTTTATGTATCTGATCCATTTTTTCTGAATTGAATCTGCAAAATTATTCTGTGCAGTGATGTGTAATTGTATGTATTTCTAATCTCTTGCCTTAGATTTTTCTGTTGCTTTATTCTGTAACTAATTTGTATGCTGAATATCATCATGAACTGGTGAAAATACGTGTGTATTATCACTGTGCAAATACTGATCCTCCTCTGTATTCAGATATCATCAGATATTAAGAATGTTGTTTGTACATACTTTGATATTTTAGACTTCTTTCCTTCTTCTTACCAAAGGAAGTAATAGAGATCTGATATTTTTTTATTAGAGGTCTCAATTGTTTCTTTTTCCTAGTATCTTGACACTTAGTCATACCTTGATTTTTCTAAATCTTGTTTTAAAATGGGCTACTAAAAATTTATACAATGAATTTTATCGTTCTGACAGGAAAGTCTTACATTTTCTAATATTTCCATGCTTGCTTTCAACTGCAAGGTGCCTCTTCAGGTAAAGGACTTTCCTCACCTGGATCCAGTGGGAGCAAAATTCAGACGTTATCACCAGCTCATAAAAACTCACTGGGAATGGTGAACCCACAAGCAGGGTAAGTTTTCATTTAATGTTGTCACTAATGTTTTATTTCATATTTATGTTGTGCTAGTTCTTGAAGTCTCTATGGTCTGTTTGACTTGCTGTTTCTTTCCTAAAGCTTTGGAAGTGCATTGTTTTAATTTAGCCTTTCTTTATAAATACAATTAATGTTTAAGGAAAATTAGAGTAGGCAAGTATGCATTTCTAATGTTAAAATAACACCAAAGGAGGTAAAGTGATAAAAACTGATATGAAGTAAAAGTTATGAAATATGCAAAAGTGGATGAAACTGATTTTATTTTTTTTTACTTAGTAAAAAAATTATAAATCTGTATTTCCTGAAATTTGTGGAAATAAAGGAGGCCTGTGCCACAGATCACAAACCAATTGTGACAGTCTTCCCTGTTAGCCCAAAAGGTTGGGTACTTTCCCTCTTCGTTATCCTGTCTTAAAAGGCTTGAGACATCAAGTGAATGAGCACAAATAAGGCAACAGAAACCAGTGCTCTACAACAGCAGCAGTAGATGTGGATTATCAGAAAGTAATCTACATTCAGTGAAAATGTCATGAAAGGGTGTGAGTAAGGCTGTCACTGATGCTTTGCCAGGGGGTAGTCAGTGCAGACTATCTCAAAAACAAAATGATGGAAGGAAATGAAGACAACAATTCACGCTGTTTCACGTAAGTTTGAGGAGGACCAAGGAATGCTGAGAGAAGATATAACAATACAATAATATGACTGCAGTTTCATGATTTGTGATTGAAGGAGATTTCTTCCTAGAAAATTGAGTATTAGATTAGGTGAAGGCTGTATAAGGTGAAAAATAATAATGTCTTTTGTTTTAAGGGGAGAAGTGGGACATTCTGAAAGGTCTCATGGGGAAAACCAGCTTTATTAATTACACAAAACTAGTAATTTTTAGGTTTTTTTACTCCTAAGTCTTACAAGTTATGCCCAAGTGCATGATGGCTCTGTCACACCTCTTTCCTAACACAATGGAGCATGAGGATGCAGTTTTGTCCCTCTTCATCCACTTGTAAGGTATCAAGTCTTCCAGACACACTAAATGTGGAGTCCATGAAGTTATCAACAGTTTAACCACCACCTACCCCTGGCTTCAGTCTCCTAATAGTCATTGGTCTACAAGTCAGCTTCAGTACTGTTTGTAGGTGTCTATGCTTCTACTGTTAGAAAATCCCACCATCTGTTACTCACTGCCTGATTTTATATCACATTTCTCCATTTTCCTCCTACCACCTCCTGCTCCATTTTCTGGGTATTTTGCATCACTCTTCCTCCTACTCTGCTCCCAGAAAACCTGCCTTTTAATTTTGCTTTCTCTATTGTTCCCTGTTTTTTGTCTAATCTGTACCCAAATTTAATGATTCTGATAGTTATCTAGGTAACCTCAGCAGTATCTGCTGCTACTGGTATGGCTACCTTGGTACAGGTTGCCCTACACAGTTCATGCACAAAAGGTCTCCAACACTCCCCTGGATTATCTAGTCACATTGATCATGTATCGATTATTTTACATGCTTCCTAAGTCAATAATTTGACTTGAACCTTTATACCTCTACTTAGTTCAAATTAAGCACTTGTTTGTCTTCGAAGCAAATTTTTTGCATATCAGAGCAGCATGTGGCATACTCTTCTATTGGGCTCACACAGCACCCATCTGTACTTAGCTGAATAAGCACTAATCATTGGCCTTGACTTGTTTTTTAGACAGTGTCCAGTTTTCTTGTAGTGGTCTTCTTGGTATGGGTCCAGCAGAACCTCTTGGTCACACATGGATTATTAGGATTTTAACATGGGAGAGGTTGAGTATGTTTATAGTATTAAGAAATGGAGCTGGAAAAACTTGCTTTAGGGATGAAACAAAGGGTTGGCAGCAATGCAAAGGAAGTAAAGAATGTGATGTAAAGTTGAGCAGACAACTGGAACTTGAAGCTAACAAGCCTTTTAGTCTCCAGTGTTAAGGGTAAGACCATGCAAGAAGTAGAGGTAAGTTGAGAGGACAAAGAGTCTTTGTATTAGTGAACAACAAATTTTCTATGGAGGGAAAGAAGAAATTACTTGAGGAAACCAACAAAGATAGCTGGGTTGTGGAACTGGATAAACAGAGTTCTTTAATTGTCAAGTGACACAATGAAAAGAGAAACCACGTGCAATAGAGATCTATATGTTTAATCAAATCAGTGGAATGGTACTTTTGGTGTTAGATGAAGGAACACATTCTAGGGGGAGATGGGAAAGGAGAAGCATTGCTGTATTGTCCTGTATGATTGACTTTTGCTTTTCTTTGCTTTGCATCAGACTTCAGCTTTTCTGTTCCCACTGCTCTCTTTTCCCGTATTTTCTCAAAACTAAAATTTGGGAATGGTGATCTTAGGTTAGTGAGAAATGAGAGGTTGAAGAGAATTATAAAGTTAAAGGTGTGTCATAGATGTGATGTAATCGGAGACAGCATTCATATTTCAGAAACAACAAATGGATGGGGTACAGGAATAAAGGAAAGGGTTATCTTGTGCATCTCCAGAAAATGGCATAAGCTGAATGTGAGCAAAAGTAAATTATTTGTATCAGAAGTAAAGGGGCTTGTGTTGGGTAGGCATAGCACAAGTACAAGGAAATGATACCACAGGAAGAGGGATGTATTGCTATGTGAAACCGTGATCATTGTGAGAGAGGAATGGTAATACAGGGAAGAAAGATGAAGTTGAAATGCTGGTTACAGAAGGGTGTCCTTTTCCCAGGGAAAGGAAAGAATGGAATTCAAACCAATGGGGGAAAGGCACAGCATGGTTGAGATGCAGAAGTTGAATTAACACCTATTGCGAAGTGGCAAACAAGTAGGTCTGCAAACCACAGTAAAACAAGTCAGTTGACATAATTTGAAGACATGTTTCTGATCGCAGTGATACATCCCATCTGTCTGGGAATTTCTTTTTCCTGTTAGATTTTTAATTTCAGTTTGTATTGGTTTGTGAGGGGCTACAAGTTTTGAACTTCACTCTTAACAGGGAAGTTTTATTTCATTTTACCAGTCAGTTGCTCACTGGACTTACTACCATGTATTCTGTAGACTTCATTTCCTCTTCAGAAGGTTGGAGGGAGACTTCTGGTGTGACCAAGCCAAATAGCAGGTAATATATGGAGAAATGTTTGCACAGGTTCTGTCTGTTCACACATGCTGGTAACTGCAAATAGCTGACTGGCATAACTCTCAGACAATCTTTGATGAGAGGTAGTGAATGTTAGTTCAGCTCATAACCTTACTTAATTGCCTACACAATTTCTAATTTTTTAAGAGTATGAATGGTGTTAGTGTGTCCTTCTCACTTCTCCCTTGTAAAAAAATTGTTCTCTTCTTGTCTTTGCCAAATAGTCCTTATGATATCTTTCTGTTCATACTAACCAGTCTTCTCACAGATGTCTTTTTCACTTAGAAAAGAGTTCTGAGACTTAGCAGTTCTTTCTTATGGCTATATTGGATTCATTTATGAGAATAAATACATCAGGGTTTTCATTGAAGTGAAGAGTTGTAGAAGCAGTTACAACATGAAAGAGGTGCCTCAGATTTGTCACTAGTGACAGGCATGGTCAACCTCCTATATCAGAGTAAGAATAGTTAATATTATAGTGATACAGGTTTTAAACATTAAAGCATCTTATAATTTAGGCTATAGCTAATTGCTGCTAGAATTCTAAAAGCCCTTTAAAATTTTATAAAAACAGTTATCATTAAGATGAAACAAAACATGTTTCTTTTGCTACATTTACAATTTAAGTAGTAAATGACAAGCTGTACATGAGATCTGAAATTGTGTAGTATCTGTCAGGCAGAACTCATGCTGTAAGATGTCCTACTCTTTCTTCTGAGTTAGTGAACTGATGTACCAAGCACGGTGTCACACATATGTTGTTTTAAGTGAAGTCTTTCAAATGGAATGTTAAGGCATCACACAACTTATTTTTCTCCTTGGCAAATATTTCAGATCCTACACACTCTTTTGGGCCAGGCTGAATTTCAAATTTTGCTTTAAGAACAAGCTCCTGCAGTTTGCCCTATGGAAAACTAATTCTGGCAGAGGTTTACATATGAAGACAGCAAAACCTTCAATTTTTGCCTAGACTGTTGTAAATTTGGCAGAGAAACGTGAGGATTTATTGTAGAATTAAAATTATATGTAGCAGTATCAAGGATGAATTATATGTATATTGGAGGGGGGTCAGCTGCTTTCTTGTATAATCATGGAACCTGGGAAGGGGCAAGAAACTGGCTCGTTAGCAGCCAGAAGCGAGGAAAATCCCCAGGCGTGCAGTTTCCAACTTGCGCTTTAGGTGGCACTCTTGAACTGCTGCCTGAAGCTTGTGGCTGTTCCACGAAGCTGCTTTTGAGTTAAAGCAAAACTGGGTTTCAAAGGCGCTTTATTCAGTAAAGATTCTTGAACTTCATTTCGAATGAAGTTCAACTTCGATATCGCAGTATAGATTTTTATTTTCTATGAGCTGAAATAGAACCAAATTTTATTAACTCCCTTATCTAGGTCTTTTTTTGCTATATTGTTTCTTTTTAAAATTTTAATTCACCTCTTCTACTACTGAGACACCACAGCATCATCAACATAAGCTAGGTTAGTTTCAGCTTACTTTACACAAGTAGCTCAGGATATGGCAACTGAACTCTGCTGGTTTTTTTCTACTGGCTGTACAGAAGAAGAGCACAGCCAATTATAAGTATTAATATAAGGGTATCATTTCCAAGTCCACTAGAAAAGCAAGTGAAAGTGTAAGCAGTGTGTGACTCTATTGCAGTCATTAGGAAAACCTTCGTTCCCGTGCATGAAAATAACTTTTCATCTTTTTGATATCAAAGCACAGGGAAAAGGAAAATTATTTTATAGTGAATATATTTTATAGTGAATCATGTTAAGATTCTAAGTTTGATACATATTTGGTAAGAGTACAGTGTAGCACTATCTTACATTTCTTTAGAGGTGGGGCAGTTCTAGTTAACTGTCAGAACTAGTAAGATCTTGAGGAGTTAAAAATGGGTAGGTGGTTCTTCCTATCCTACTGCTAAGCAAACAGGCTAAATCCACCTCCACTTGCAAACAGTTTTGTCTAGCAGAAACTGAAACCACGGTTTGTGGCCAGCCAGAGTTTTTTTGCATTTATAGATTGTCTATGCATGTTTCTTTTATAAACAGTATTTGGCTTTTTTTTTTTTTTTTTTTTTTTTTTTTTTTTTTTTTTTACTGGGACTTGGAAGACTATGTGATGTTTTACTTTATTTGGTTTGGGGGATTAAACATACTATTTAGTGTAAAGCTTGTCAAAGTTATGCCTACTGGGAATCATGTATGTTAGTGATGCATCCAATACTGTTTTACAGCTGAAATGCAATATGAATGGCACACTAAACCACTATCAGTGAATTTTTAATTCCACTTCCATATTTGCCATATAGCGTGCATAGCCTTTAAAAGCACTATATTTTTAAAATAGCTTGTTTCTTCCTTTAAGGCTATAACTTTCATGGCTTTGTTCAGTTAAATCTAGGTAAACTAGAATTTATCTCCGTGGTCATTTCAGAAGTTTCTTATGATTGTTCTTTACATTAGTACATGAAAGGGCTGTTGGTTTTGGGCTTTTTGGTTTTGTGTTTTAAGTGAGGAAGAACGCTATGTCTTTATTTGGGCAGTATCATGACTACTTCTAGATTATTGTCTTAAATATTCCAGAAGTTCTGGAGTCCATGGGTTATGCTGATAAACTTAAAGGTTCAGAAAAGAGCTAAGAAAATTGTAATAGGTTGGAGTGACTTGCAGTGTCAAAGGCATCAGCCTTGTTCCCCAGTCCTTGGGAAATATGTAAGGAGTACATATTTGATCAAACAGGAATGGATTAAGCATTTCCTGAATTAATTAGTTTGAACTAGAACTTCTGCTTGGGAGAAAGAGTGGGAAGAGAAACTCTAGAACTTATCTTGTAGCCTACATTAGTTGGTTTGAAATTATCAGGACTAAAATCTCAGTGTTCCTGCTGACTTTATGAGTGAATATCATTTAGCATTGATGTGTATTTATTCCTTATGGGGAGGTTTCCTTTGACACTTTACAGATATTATGTGGACTGCAAAGTTCACATCAGAAGCTTCCCCCCAAAAAAACTAATTATATGGCAAATTTTATAGAATATTATTGTAGAAGGAAAATTAGAAATAGTATAATAGGTATGTTGGAGATGCACCAAAGCCTTTTTTTAATAAATATGTTAAAAGCTGTGTTGAAAGTAATATGCTTCCTTGGCAGCAATTAGCTGTTTAGTAATTTTCTTGGCATGTAGTTCATTGAGATTCTATGACAAGAATCAGAAAACTGCATAGTAATTTAAAGAAACACTTTCTCCAGTGTGTTTTGTTGGTTTTGCTTGTTTGTTTTTCCTTATTGCATCCCTTCAGGAGTCAAAAGCTTCCAGAAGAGCTAGGTTTCAGCTACCTTGGCATTTCTGTCCATTTTGCTTTGCTTCTTTATAGTTCTTTAATTTCTGAATGATCAATGAAATACTCTAAATGTCTCAATTTTTTCAGTTAGGATTAAGTTATAATATATTTTTGAGAATAAGAAGAACCTTCTGTTACATTATTGAGTTAGGGATGAAAATAGAATTTTCTTTTTGCAGGGTTTACTTTATAGCCTTAAGTGATTAAGAACTATAGAAGTTATGATTTCCTAAAAGCTATAGTTCTTGTGATGGTGTTTGGAAGGGATGGTGGTGGGCTGCTTTTTTTTTTTTTAATACTTTTTTAAAAAAAATTTTGGTGTACTTTTTATTTGGAAATGTTATTTGTAATAGTAAAAAGTGTTTAAATATTGCTTGTGTATATAGTACTGTTTGTGAGAGTGAGTTTTTTGCTACTAAAACAAAGCTGTTGTTTTGTTAGTGTGTTTTGTTTTGAGGTTGGCTTTTTGTTTGTTTTTTCAGACTTTCCTCTGTTTTTTTCTCATCTTCATAAAAGAAAAGAGAATGGGGAATGGAAGTCTGGAAGTCATGTTACCCTCTTTGGGCACAATGCTCAGCTTTTAACAAAAAAAAAATCAAAAAAGGGGAAAAAATTTCCTTCTTAATTGTAAATTTAAGGAGGCTTTTATTTACGTCTTGGTTATTTTCTAATATCTTGGTAAAGTTACTGTGACTTGTAATTATGAGCCCCTTTTTCCAGATGTGATAAGTGTTTAGCGTTAGAAAAGCCATTCTTAGAAGGCCACACATGAGTGTGTTGTACAGTTTGTGTGGATAACTGGCATTAGGGTTTTTTTAATTTTGTTTAAAAAAATTATTTAAAGAAAAAAATTATTGGAAACATAACCCAAATGTAAGTCTATCAAATCCTCTCCTCTTTAAAGAAACCCTTTTTTTTCTGAATTATTAAAGTCTGTTTTGTACATTTTTTTTAGTCAATGAGAGTTCCTTGGGAATATGAATCTTTAATAGTGAATATTTATTTATTTATTTGTTTGTTGCAATAGCTTAAATAGCAAATTACCAATCTCCTTATGAGTACCCCTTTATATGTTTTAGTAGTAAGATGGACAAATTAGGCCCACCACTGCGAACTGGAAGAAATGTGCAAAACCTTTATGACATTGATACAAAGACAGACAGTACCATCAAAAGACCAAATGAGTTGTTGCCTATAAAGAAGTAAGTATCACAAATCAGTGTGGTTTATCTGTTTTTCAGAAATTTTCCTACAAAGCTTTGGAATAGTAAAAGTGTGACCTTGACAGCCATCTGCTGAAAGTATGATTTCAATGTAAATGCTATGGGAGAAGAGTACATAATATAATTAGTATATGTTTCATGCTGAGTAAACAGCTTCATACTAGAAAAAAAAAGGTGAATACTTTTTTGAGATACGATTTCTTCTGCTACTGACTGATTATGGACCTATCTTAGAGACACATGTTCTATGACCAAGTAAAAGACAAATATTTATCCGTCTTCTACCTCTGTAGTGATGAGCCAACAATATAAGTAAGGCAGACTTTGTAATTAAATCAAACTTGTCTCAGATAAAGACTTCTGAATATTCAGAAAGTTTAAGATCTTAGTGCTGTTTCAGTGTTGAAAACAAAGCTGAATCATCTTTGAGTCTGGACTAGAATATTTGAACTCAAGTTTCTATTTTAAAAAGGATAAGAAATGAAAGGGAAGAAGCGCTTCTTAGACAAACTTTTTTTTTTCTTTTATTGCTCCTTTGTATACTTGTTTACAGTGTATAAAGCCTGTGAACCATAAAACAATTAGGTTGGGTTTTAATTGTTTAATACGTTACAAAGGTTTTGCACATCTGGCTTAGTAAGTTACTAACTGTGCTTACCATAGCCCCTGTCACCACAGCAGTGCTTTGGTTTTTCTTTGTGAGAGAACTTCTTAAACAGTACAGGCTCTTACTCTACTCTTCGTAATATCACTGTTCGTATTCAGATAGTCCACTGGGTTTGTGAATTAAATCTGCCTTCCTTGCACGAAGGAAGTTATTCAGTAAGTTATATACCAGTAGCACTAGTTAATGTGAATGGCTATTAGAAAGTGCTAAATTCAGCACAGCAATATGGATGGTTAATTTATGGAAAGGTTTCTGGACGTGCATGTCCTTAGTCATATGGAACTTATTTATGATTTTGTACAGAAATATGAGCTGTTGTGGGTGACAGTGGTAGCTATGAAGAATATGTAGAAACGCCCTGTGTAGGAAGCAAGCTTGATATTTCAGCAGTTTTTAGCAAAATCCAAGAACTTTGTGAATGTGTAACTCGGCAAAGGCAAAAAAAAAAATAATTTTTTTTTTTTGCTTTTGAAAATTTCTTTCAGTTTTTCATTTTGCAAGCAGTGGTAACTCAACTAGATGAGTACAGCGTGAGCTGCTTTAGAAATGGAAATCCCCTTCAATCTTATTTCTTTGGAAACTGAAAATAGATAATAAGCACCTTTGAAGGCATGTCTAGCTTTTAAGAGTTCAAGGTGACATTGCTACACAGCCTCATCTGCTGTCAGGCAAAACCAAAAAGACCCAGCAGAGCTGGACACAGACGTGGCAGAGGTTGGGACAGATCAGAAGAGACCAAGCTACAGTGACAAAAGTTGAGATAATCAGGAATATCTGACTTTGTTGGAAGACATCTGGCTCTAGAGATCACATTTCAACTTGAGAGTGCAATTCCAAGATGTATCATTGAATAGACATGAAACCTGATGCTTATTATGTGTCTAGATCTGGGCTGAATAAAAATGTTGACAGTGGTAGCCTGCTTTTTTTGTTGATTTACTCATCAAAATGTCAGAAATCATTACAGTTATAAAGACCCTCATTAAGTATATAGCCATTAAATAGATTTTGGGGGGTTTCTGTATTTTTAGAAAACTAATTGGGGGAAAAAAACCTACAGAAGTGCTGCAGAATGCAATGTTGAAACATTTCAGAATTTAGATACCCTTCTTAAATCTTTAATGAATCATGTTTTATCTATTTATGGGACCTCCTGCTGCCTCCCTCAGCAGACAAGATGGAAAGAGCACTTTGATTGTGTCTTTTCAATATTTTGGGTTTGTTTTTTGTTTTTTTCCCTAGTTCAGTCAGCAGTCTGTATTGCTGTACTAGACACCACATGGAGTATGGTTTTAAAACACTAACTTCTGGGAAATTTCTCTAGTGTACACCTAGTATTAAAGCATCAGGAGAATTTTCAGATTACTAACTGGGGTAGATTGCATGCTCTCAGGAGGAGTGAACAGTTGGAATACAGAAAGGAGTAGTGGATATTTTTTTCATGTTTATTTCTTTCAAGTATTGAGGATTCCTAGCATTATTATATTAAAAAATTATTGATTCACAGTACATCCTTGAAGTTATTTCAGAAATTCATGCTATTAGTTTTGAAAAAGTAGTATGTTGGTTCTAAGATGAAAATACAGAGAAAACTGTGAGTAATAATTAGGAAAATTTATTTTAAATTACTTGGAGTTGTCATAAGAGGAATTTAGACATTTGTGTTCTTTGTATCATTGTCTTGGTTGTCCTTGACCTGTGTCACTTGTGTTTATAAATGAATTTTTCTTTATATGCTTTTCTAGCTTCCATGACAAGTAAAGTGACAGACCAGTAGGTGTTTTCCATTATTAAGCTCTAATCAATTTTATTCAATTATGATGCAAGTGTAGAACTCTTCAGTGTAGAACAAATAACACAAGACAGTAATATACTTACCTAGAAACATTGTAGTTTAGGTTATGCTTAAAATTATATCCTAGATTTTTGTAATTTTTGAAAGGCTGCCGTAACTTCTAACAGATTTTTATTCTGATCTAACTTTGTAGTACTTTTCAGTCTTCAGTATTTTATTAATACAATCTCCTTGCTAAATAAGAGGGCAGATGTGAAAATTAGCAGAGAAGATTGGTGTTCTGCCCAGTGAACCAGAAAATTTGGTGGTTCCACTCTACCTGTTGCATGTAGAATCCACTCTTGTTGAACTTGAATAATTAATTTAGATATAATTTCACTTGATTTAATATCAAATTTAGTTCCAGATTACCACTTCTGTGCTTAATCATTTGATGACTTTTTCCACTGAAGTGCTTAAGTGATGGCAGAAGCTGAAAAGCCACCTTTAGCCTACAATCATAACATGAAGGAAGAAAGGTGTCATGCAGCATGCCTGAAATTTAAGAGTTCTTCAGTATGTTATTTGTCAGTTGTCAATGTTGCGTTTGAAGTTACTGGAGTTGAATGCACTTCCTTACATATACTTTCAAAACCATATAAAGCCTAAGTTGTTCATAACTCTGAAAGGAGCAGTTAGTTTCATCTGAAGTGAAGAAAAAATAAACCAAAACAAAAACAGAAAAAAAAAAAACCAACAAACCAATAACATCTAAAACACTTTTGAAGTTTTGTTGCTGATTGGGCTCTCGGTGACTGATTTTTTAAATGATATCTTACTTTTTTTTAATGTCCATGACCCACTCCAAACTTAAATTTCATTTACTCATTGGTGTTCAAGAATGAGAACACAAGAACTTGGTGAGTCATGAATCAGATGTCAGTTACTGAAGTCTTGCCAAAGAAGAAGAGATTCCAGTGGATGGTAATTCTTCTGAGCAATGAGAAAGAGTTCTGTCAGTGTTCACTGATGATAAGGCCACCTTTTTCCTATCTTTCTTGGTGCCACTCAGATTTTTCAGGGGACTCAGAGTTTTTACTCATCAGAGCAAGCAGTGAGATATTTTTCATGTCTAGGATGTGCCATCCATTGTGTCCTGTCTTCTCATAAAACTCATATGAGTCTTGAGGAAAGCAGCTTTCACAGGCATGGGGTCATACTATTGAAGCCAATTTTAAGAACACTGTGACAGGATAGGAAAAAATATTAATTCCGAATACCCATCTGGATAGAATTTAATTTATCTCCTCCTATTTATGTTTGTAAATATAATACTTATGCTTTGAAGACAGAAGATCTGTAGCATCATTTGAGAAGTATTCATCCTAAATGTCTGTAAGTATGAAGGAAAAAATTCTGTGTCTCACTTCATATTAGTCATGAAGTATTTGGAATACAGTATCCTTTCTACATACTTTTTAAACTGACCTGCAGTCAGCTGCTCCCTATTTCTCTAAAAGCCCTGCCAATACTAAAAAATGGCATGTCCATGTAGACACCAGAATGTACTAAACAATCAGTAGTGCAGGTCTGACCTTTATTTTGGTGTGACAGCAAGTGAAACACAGAAACAGGAAAGGATTTACTATTCTGTTCAGCTTGTCATTGTAAGATTCAAACCATGCTCAGTCTGATGCATGCACATTCATGCTGAAGCTCTTCTGTCCGGTCTTGGCCAAAGAAAAGTAATAATTTTTCATACCATCAATCGATGTGTAAATTGTTAAACTATTTTTTTAGATGATTTGTAAATGCATATTCTCTTATATATTTCTCTGTGTGTATTTATGTTGTTTTAGAGGTGCAACAAAAACACGGACATCAACCCCTCCTAGTGTGGCAAGAACCATGAGCACAGGTGCTGTAACAAACAAAAGGAAAACTAGCAACTCAGAATCAAGGTAGGTTTTAACTTTGTGCAATTTACCAGCAATATAATATTCATTAAGGGGATCAAGTACTTACTCTAAAAGAAGTTGGGGGAAATACTGTTCTCTGCAGTTAGCAGATAAGTTCATGGTCAGTTTTATTTGATATGTTTAAGATACTCAATACATTTTGGGTATTTGAACAGAGCACCTTTGTCATCAGCTATCTCAGATGTGAACAGAAGACAGTGTTAAAGATGTCAGAAACTCCTTACATTTCTTTCAAATGGGTCAATTAAAATTTAATTAAATGTTCCTGTTGAGCACACAAATTGTCTGGTGTCTTCCCTTTTAAAGGTTAGGATAACTGTATCGCTGTTGTAGCTTTTCTTGTTTTGATTAGCTAAGTTTTAACTTTTTTGAAGACTAGTTAATCTAACTAATGAATCAAATATTAAACCCTGCTTCTCAAGTTTTGGCATTTTCTTTTTTCCTGCAGGGAAAGTAAGGTGGGTATCCGTAGATATGTAGAGGAGTCTGGGTAGACCTATATAGTATACCACTGTAAATAAATAGGAAGTGTAAGCTTGAAAAGGATGGTACAATAGCAGTACATGGTACAATAGCAGTACCTTGCACTGCAAGGATTAAAATAATTTTGCATCAAATTATGCTGAACTCAGTTATGGAGCTTGTTTTTTATCTTGGGATTTTCAGATCTGATGGGAAAATTGGGTATGACAGTGGAGACTGCTCATCCGCAGTCAACGGAGGAAGTTCAAAAAGCAGCGAAGGAAATTCATCTGTACAGTTATCAAAGTTCTGCCATGAATGTGGAACAAGGTACCCAGTGGAATGGGCAAAGTTTTGCTGTGAGTGTGGAATTCGAAGAATGGTTGTGTGAAGCCAATCTTAAAAGCAAAAAGAAAACGAGAAATCGGAAGCATCTGCTATGTGCTGCTGCATGGAAAGGTAGAACACTTCTTCCAGTTAGACTTCATGCTGCAAACATGTTGAAACATCACTTTATAATTTTCTGAGTGCAATCTTGTGGTTACACAGTTATTTATAAACAAATATATATACTGTATATAAGAACAGCAGGTACCAAAAACTGTGCCATTCAAGGAAATACTCTTTAGTCTCTGGAAATATTTAAAAATAAGGTAAAAACACGTTAAGTAACTTAGGTAGCCAAAGTGGTTCAATGTTTTCCCTGTAAATCCCTCTAGATTAAGGCTTATTTAAATCACTTATAGGGTAATACAAATAGGGAACTAGCCATGAGAACCTGGGCTTCAGTTTTCCTCTGGAGGTGTTTCCTTCAAATGTGACAGTAATTTTGATTCTGTGTTCTAAGAGGAAACAACATGAGCAGCTCCTCAAATTCCTAGTTAAAAGTGCAAAAAGTCTGGATCCCTTTAACAGTAATAGCCTAATTGGACTTTTCAGTTACTTCCTAGGATTTTTTAAAGACTCAAAATGGAAAAATTACCTGACAGTTCTGTTCACATTTAAGAAGAAAAGCAAATTGTTGTTTTTTTTTTATGGCTTTCCATGTTCTGTTTTCCAGTAAGAACATGTTAATATTTTTACATATTTACAAGGACAAATATGTTATCATCATTTTATTAAGTTCCTTTTGTTCAGAAATACTTGTCCACCATGACTAGCAAAACTAAAAGTTTTGTGTCTTTAAAGGTTTCCAAAGGTCCCATTCCTTTATTCTCTTCCCCCATATTCTAGATGTTGAACTTTTATTTTGAAAACAGCCTTCTTGATCCAGTACAAAAAAAATTGTCATTGGAAGAGTAGAATTTGGTGTAAGTAATAACTACATTTTTCTTACTCCTGTGCAAACAGCACAGTTCACATATAAGTGCTTAATGCAGTAACTGTGCTCCATAGGTCTACGTGTCAACACCTTACATGTGGGGTTTTTTTGCGATCTTGTGTGTTCTTGGGCTCTGAGCAGCAGCCTCTTCAAGGTAGTAACAATATTTGCATTAATTGATTGGGAAAAAGGGTCAGAAGTTGTTGTTTGGTTTGGGTTTTTTTATAAATGACACAAGATATTAAAATCATTCACAAGGCAAATCACTCAACTTGTATCTGAACGTAGGAATTTGTTTTGTGATATTCTGTTTTAAAGTACTGGCACCATCCTAGTTACATGTGAAAGAGCAATCTGAAAGAACTTAATTGTGCCTTTCCCACTATAAATACACTCTTTTTGTCAGAAATTGTAGCTTTAAGCTCACAGACTCCAATAGTATCAACTTATATAATGTCTTTGTAACTTACGCAAAATCTCATTTAGTGTTCTATGATCGTATTATGACCGTTGTTTGAATTTTCAAAACTTGTGATTACCAACAATGGGGCCAATTTAAAAAAAAAAAAAAAATTATTTAAGAAAAGCATCTCCAGTGCAGGTACCAGTCTTGGAGAATGAGAAGAGACCCTGTAGTCATGTTGCAGGCCACAAACTATTGATGGTTTAGAGTTAGTTCAATGGTGTGGAACTGTCTTACACTTTTAATACAATTTTTTTTTTGTAGGAATTATCCTTTCTTCATTGTAGTTTTGTTTTATTTTAATTTATGTAAGCTGGCTCCTGAGCATGGTAGAATGGCTGATTGATAATGATAGAACTGACCAATTTTAGCTGAAGTATGTTCTAGGCAGTTTAAGTTCTAGGATCCATATTTCAGTACATTCATATCTAATTGAAAGAAGTTAGTCCTGCATCCTCTGCATAGATAAGCCTGCTTTAGAAAATTTGCCCTGTACATCAGCAAGGGAGGTCTGCAGAGTGAATTATTGCAAGCTGAGTGTCCATCAGTGTCCATCTAGCAAAGCCGCAAGTTCTAAACACATTTGATCAGTTAGTGAATCTACTGATACAACAATTCCTTTGTCTGACTTGATGACTTTCCAGTTCTTGTTTCTGCTGAAAAAGTGAGTTTCGCCATTTATTGAAAATGCTTTCTACCAAGAGAAAATTAAGTAAAGGGTTAAGTATCTTCCAGGTTTTACAGGGTTGGAGTAACTTTAGAAGAAACATGGACTGTTTCTGCTTTGAGTTGTAGGTGGCAGGTATCCTAGTTTTAAATAATTTCATAATGCAGTTACCATAATTTCTGCTTTTTGAGCTGTTTGTGTAACTCTTTACTTCAAATGCAGCATTCAGTATATTACTTGAATGACACAGAATTTATTTGATTTACACTTACATGATTCATAGCAAGGACTAGAGAGATGATTAACCTAAATGGAGAGAAGAATTTTAGAAAGATTCCCTGAACTTTTAATTTGGCTTCACAAGAAGTCCTACAAAAACATAAATGACTACAGATAGTAACATCAGATAATGTCTGTGTATTTGAATCTACAATAAAGATAAGCAGACAATGAAAATATAATTGGTAATGCAGGTTATTTCTGTATATTGAGATTATGAGAGGCCTACAGATTTTCCCGTTCATTAACTAATATTGTTACTGAATGTTATAGACTTCTAGTCTTTGATGTATTACACAGGTTCTCAGCAAAGAATACTGTGAATTCTATCTTAGTGAAATCTTTTTTAAGAAGTAGTAAATTTGTTTCATTGTCCCCCTGCAATGAGGGAAACAAAATTGTGGTATTTAAAGAAAAAAGAAACTGTTAAGGGAGATGGGCTCAGGAATTCTTAGGTACATAACATGTTAGAAAGTTCCCAAATTTAGTTTATTAATGACCTTATTCCAAACCCTCTTGCTATGGTCTTCCCACTGCTTTTATGTCTTGTTTTTTATGGGAGGAAAAAGCATAGATACATTTACTGAAGGGGAACATACATGTCTCAAGAATCAAAATACTGATAGCTTTGATGATAAAACCCCAGATGAACTATGCATTGCTGATGCCCTACATTCATGAGTCTAAATCTGGTTGCCTTTCTGACATATTCAACTTACAAGCCTAAACTCCTTAAGAGTTCATCTGTAAAATTAGGTTTATATGATTACTCCATTCAACATCGGTCTTTTCAGTTCTCTGTGTGTATTTATATATATGTAGGGTGTGTGCCTGAGCTTAAGCAGGGTTAAACAAAGGTGTTTTGTTGGAGCAAAGTTGATACAAAATAGAACTGAATGCTACTGGAGGATTGTGAAGCATCAGACAGTAGACTAATGTAGTTACTGTCCATTTAAAAGTGAAATTTATTGATGTGATTATTTTAATGATTTCTGTACCAATGTCTGACCCTGTGACAGACATTCTTTTACTGTCTGCCACTACATCTTCCTAATGTGCTTACTAGGATTGATCAATTTAAAAGAAAAAAATGAAATAAAATTTCCTCTACAGATAGAAGGTTAAGGATGTTTCTGAGGTCTAGAATTCCCATCTTTGAAGGTGTTTGCATTCCTGTTCTGCTTTTGTGTATATCTGTTATACAAGGGGCCAGAAAGGACTGCAGGATCATTGGAACTATACTGTTAGAAATGCTATGGAGTTATGAAAAATACCAGCTTCAATAGTAAAAAAGCATAGCTTAAAGCTTAATCTTAATATGATGTGTCTTACACAGGTTTATATATATGCATGATACTTGCACCCTAGGTAGTAGTTTCAGAACTGGAATCTCTAAATATACAGCAACTTCAGTGTATGGTTATAAGGAGAATAGACCCTCAGTCCTACACACCACTCTGGGGAAGTGGGCATGGAAAGGTGCTTTACCACCCTTTCACCTTGCACCTGTGAACTTAACATTGAAGCAGAAGGTTTCAGATTTGGGGAAGAGACTGGAAGAGCTGCAGGTCCCCCTGGAGCAGATGTAAAGGCCAAGCCTGGGGGCTGCAGGCCCGGGGGGAGGCTCTGGCGAGCAGGAGCTCTCCATGGTGCTGGGGGCACTGCAGCAGCTCCCCAGGCTCCAGGCTGGCAAGCCCAAAATGGTCTTTAAAACCTCACCCAGTCTTCAGGCATTGTGGAAGTTCTGTGTTACTCAGAGAGACTACCTCCTAATTCACCACTGCAGCTGTGAGTCAGTGCCTGAAATGCAGTGTGCAAAGAGAAGGGTTTCATCACATACACTCAGCAAATCAGTGGAAGGAGGTATGACTGCAGCAGCTTAAATGCTAATAAGCAAAGCCTAGCAGTGCACACTGATGTTGGCTATGTAGTTAGTCTGATTATTAAAAGAAAAGAAAAAAAAAGATATTGTTTATGTATTGCAAAGTTTTCCAAAAGTGCTGCTTCCCATCACTTTGTCAGTGTAGAATATTCATCTTTAGTGAAGTTGGTTTTAGTGACTGGTGGAAATAGTTTTATAGCCTTTCAAGTACAGCTTGTTCCAACTTGTGATGGTTTTGTTGATGGGTTGGTTTTTTTCAACTCACCGAGTAAGGTTTGACTTACCTAATTGTGTTGATGGAAGAAATGTTAGGTGAAAGATACCCTAGCTGTATTCAGTGGTTACTTGGCTGGTATTTTCTTTCCAATATTCACAGTGTTAGAGATTATTCTTGCATACTGGTATGTTTGGTAGGGTTTTTTTGGTTATGTCGTTACAGAATATGCATTTTTGGAGGACCCTACATAGCCCCATTCCATTTCATGTTGCCAGAAAACAGCCTATTTATTTTTTTCCCAAAAAAAAAATAGTGTCTCTTCTAGACAAAAATAATAAGGAATCATATTTCTCCAATGTGAACAATTGAGTCTGCAAATCAAATATTCAGTGTAATACAGATGAATGTTGAACTAAAGTTATAAATAGTAGTGCATAGTTTACCCTCATTCAATATTTATATTTGGATTTCTGGCAGTAGTGTGAATGGATTTGGGTCCAGTCTGTAAAGTGCTGAGTATTTTGTGACTGTTACAGTATCTACTTTATAAGATTACTTTAACTCCTGGTGTTCATTTTTCATATGATACTTATTATGTATCTTCATAACTTTTACTTATTGATGTTCCATGTTTTTAAATGAACTGTTCATTCATGCATTTGAGGTGATTAATTTTGGTCAGCACTGCATTGATTATGTTTGCCTTGCCCCTCAGTACATTGAATATTTGTGTTTGTGAACATTTTGTGAATTTTTGTTTGTTTGTTTGTTTGTTTTGCTTATTTTTTGTTTTTTCAGAATTCCTAAGTTTGTTTGCATCTTATTTGGTATATTATGTTTTATTTTAAACTATCAGTTCTGATTTAATTAATAAATGTAAATCACCACCTAATGCTAATTTGCCACTTGTTAACCATAAAGCAAATCTGCCAATAAAACTTTTTATGATGCACACATTTTTGTAGCCAAATGTGAAATTATCTTTAAAAAGCATAGGGATAGGTAACTTCGTTTCAGCCTTATGAATATTGTGATTTCTTTGGTCTCAAGTACGCCAGACCTGATGTGAGGACCACCCACTGTCTTCTCATGGTTGGGAGAGAACCACTTAGTTACTGTTTTCATATAACAAGTTTTTTTTAATTTACTTTCCACAGGAGATTGTATTCCTCAGTATCCTTGGAAAATATGCCAGATATTAGTGTATTCAACTTAATATAAAATTCTCTTTTTCCCCAAGTGTAGGGAGAGTTTATCTTATGTAGAGCCTGTCACAGTGATACCTATAGTAAGTAATTATTTTCATATAGGCTGTTTTAAGAGTGTAATATTATAACCTAAGCTTGATCTGGGTTTGTTCTCCTTCATGAGGTTAGAGGACTCTTTTGCTTAAATGATTAAACAGGAAAAAGAAAAAAAAAAAAAAAGCTGATATTTTTTTCCTGTGCAGTTCACATACATGAGCAGAAATTTTAATAAGGTTTTGGGTTCCTGATTTTATTGGCTAAAATCATTTATCTTCCAAGTGTCTACAAAATCTCTTGTCAGTGCTGAGATTCCATGGTAGCCCTCATGCTGGCTTCCTCTTTATTCTGGCTATTGCAGTCAGTAGGGGAAAACAAATAAACAAAACTCCAAGAAAAACCTAAGTAGCTGCTGAATAAAACCTATCATAAAATCAACATCTCTTGCTAAGCACAAAGATGGAGAGATGGAACTAGAAGGAAACTAATAACCAGCCAGGAGAGGGTAACTCTGTATCTTTAGCTAAAAAACTACTGCTGTAGAGATCTTTTTGATGGTGTAAAATGAGATTTGAACATTCTCTTCCATGGGCCTTCATCATCTGGCTTCCTAAACACCAGAAATTCTTGTCATTATAAACCACAAAGCTTCTAACTTATTCTTGCTGTTTGAAATGTAGAACATTATTTTGTTCACAGGCATTAGTCAACCTTTTCTTTCTTGTAATCATTTGCAACATTAGTGATAACATTCTTTTTACTAATTTAGATATATAAGTTGTCTTAATTTGCCATCTGCCCATAACTTACATCTGTTTCTAAATTGTGGTTCTGACCTACTTAATACTCCTTCTTTGCACTGTGTAAATAAGTAAATAAGTAAATAAATGGCTGACAGTGACAGGGAGGGTAATGTGGTTGGTGATACCCTGCAAGGTTTTCATCCCTTTGCCTGCTCCTGCAGAGCACTAATTCTTGTTACATTTGTAATTTCAGGAGAAACCAGAGGAAGTTCTCAAATGGAAGGAACAAATCAAAGAGCACAAAACACTGTGTTCAGCAGTTAGTCTTTGTGTGTAGGTGGTGACTTAGGAAATTTGGGGATAAGAATCAAACAGGCAAAATACTTACTAGGAGAAGCAACCAGAAGAAAACCCAAAATTTCATAATCACTCAGTTCAAATTTCTGTTCTGGATCTAAACTTGGTCATTTCCCCAGAACGGATCTGAAGCTGCTTGATTTGTTTCAAGTTTTAACTTGTGGGTGGCTGCTGAAGTAATTTAAAATGTCTGAAGTTCCAGTTTTGTAGTAGCTAATATTGCACAGGAGTGATTTTCTTTCTTTCAGTTCCCACTGACCTTTCCTTGCTAAATGATTATGAGGAAAGCTTGGCTTTTAACTGTTCCTTAATTAAAAACAAACATACAAACAAAAACAAAACAAACAAACAAACAAAAAAACCCAACAAAGATCCCACAACTGTGCTGCAGTCTCAGACCAATTTACTCCTTAGTTTCCTAGAACTTCAGTAGAAGGAATTCCAGAGAAGTCCAGTGGTTATTTTTTCATATCAGTAATTTGGGAAACAGATTTGGGAAATCTGTTTGCATTTCCAGTACATAAGAGTTTTGTGTTTGGGTTTTTTGGGGTTTTTTTTTGTTTTTTTCTCTAGTGTTTGGAGTTGAAGTTGCAATGTTTTACATCAAAAGCTAAAGGGTGTATGTGAAACCTCTGTCACAGTTTTAGAGAGATCCAGTTCCTACTTCGAGAATTCTCTTCACCATAAATAGTGGAGGGAGCTGGGGGGAATGTATTCCAGGAATACATCCAAGAAATTCCATGTTTGCTTTGCTCTTAACCTCTCCTCTCACCATCAGCAGTAGGGGACACTCTGTTTCATTGACAGCAGACCTTATTCCAGTCAAAGGAAATCTGTATAGTTGTTTGAAGCACGTTCCACCATATTTTTCAGACCTTTGTTCTGAATAGCAAATAAATTTCAGAGAAGTTTCACAGAAAATTTCTTTTAGCACAGGTAAAACAATATATGTAACCTTACTGGGAACTGGGAAACAACAGGCTGGCTTAACCAAGATTTCAAAAAATGTTTAGTTCAAGACATATACCTGGTATGGAAATGTCCACCTCAAGTCACCAGTTTATAAGCAACCAATGAGCAGGTATTTTATAAGGGGAAGTCTCAAGCAGCTGGATGTTACATTATCAACTGGCCTTTTAATGTCTAGCTGTGAAAGGAAAGCTAAAAAGGAGTAATGATACACAAAAAAGTCAACAGCCTAATTCTGTAGAAGACAAATATTTTATTACCAAAGGAGTTACAATGTAAGAAAATGCAAAAGAGTTATAAACCACTATAAAAATACTTGTATTTATCTAAAAATTAAATACACTTTATTAGTTAAATGCCAATATATTATTCTCTGAAAATATTCACTCATTTAATGTCACGTTGGTCTAACACATTATATAAAATAATTGCAAATAAGAATTCACAATCTGAAGGTAAGAAGTTCTAGCTCCTCCTGCAGCTACCTGTAAGATAACCAGATCCATGAGGCTACTGCTGTTTCCAGTCAGCTGAACAAATGCACGTTCAGGCTTCTCCTTTTTCACCTTACATAGGCCTCACTGTCTTGCCTCTCCTTCAGCCAGCAGAAGTGTGCTACCTATCTTAAAAATCAGTACCTTTCCTAAGGTTTCCAAAAGTCAACCTTTTCCCTGTTTTCCCAAATCTAAGGCACTTTGCAGTCCCATTAGATAACCACACAGAACAGATACAAGATCAGCTGCTTGTTTGGGAAATTGATCCTTTTAATCCTTGATGCATTTCATGTAGATAAAAGGAAACCAACCACTTTTCCATACTCTTCTTTTCACCTGCAGCTTGTAAGATGTTGTAAATTGCAAGTAGATTACTCTCATATGATGGCATTATGAAGTTTATCAAAAGATCAGAATATTCATAGTTTCCAGACCACAAAGGTGGGACACAGCTTCAGAGGAGTTCTTTGTTTCAAACAGTGGTCTTTTGTTTCCCCTTCTTGGACTAGATGGCCTTTAAAGGCCTTTCCACCTTGAACCATTCTACAATTCTGTTTTCAGCACCTTGGTTTATCCATTTCTGTTTATTCCATCTCCAGGAACAAGGTCCAGTAGCTTTCCATCAGAATTCTGGTACAAAGTGTTTATAGAAGTGAGCAGAGTTACTCAAAGAATGCATATAAAATGCAAAGATACCAAGTAATGCCTCTTTGAAAGAAAAGACCAAGATTCACCTGCAATCACCAGGAAGTTATTTTTTCAAATTTATTCCAGCAGGATTGAAGGCTAGATATATTTTCTTTCAATTCACAAAATTCTTGGTTACATTTCTTTTTGGTCTGTTCACCTTCTTCTGTATCTTCCTTAATATGTATATTTACCTGCATGCAAACCTGAAAAAATAACAGTTTGCATTGTTAATTGAGAATTGCTTGTTCTTTTTTGTAGATGTCTTTTAAAACAAACTGATCCCATTACATCTTCTTAGGTAATGGAGATGCCTTACTTGGTAATGAAGTTTAGAAAGCTGGGCTAATCACAAAATGTGCTGTGGTGGTACACAGCCTGCATCACCCTGACCTTCTCAATCTTGAGCACAACCCATGCCTCATGCGTGGGCTGGGAGACTGCAGCTTTAACACACAGCAAATACAGACAGCTGACACCAGGGTGATCAACTGAGAACATGTGTGTCCCCTCAGTGTCAAGGGTCTGGTCCTAGATTATAAGAGTTTCTCCATTTCAGGGGGGAAAAGACCAAATGAAATGTCTTTTCCAATCCAACTATTTAAACCAGTCATAAAGAATGACATTCTCTGGTGCTTAAGAGGAGGCTTTTTGATCTTGCTTGGTATTTTTTGTTCAGGAGGTAACTGTGAGAAGAACACTTTGCTATGGTAGTCTGTAGGTCATTGTGCTAGATTTAAGTGATAAATCAGAGAGCAAGTTCTGCCAATGACTACAAATATTTTAATATCTAACGTTTCTTTTTCACATATTGTGATTAAAATAAAGATCAAAGAAATTATGGAAAGAAGTTCCTGCTAATTGTTGAAACAAACCATATTAAACATTAATTTCAGTGAGAACTAACAGCTATGACTTTAAACTAGAGAATTTAAAGGCCCTCTTCATACAAATGTGGTCTTTGTCTTTTACTGAAGAATTAACTCAAGTATTTCACTACTAAATTGGGGTATATATCTTCACTATAGACTTCCACATCATTGTCTCACTTAGACTTTGTTGTAGGGTTAGTATCTATTACAAGACATGCTATGTCATGTGTATAACATGTGCATGATAGTTTTATTTTTGAGGCAAATTAATAGTCTGTGTTGAAGACCTCTAAGGAATAAGTCACATACTTCCAATAAACTGTAGACCATCACTCCCACTCACCTTTTCTTTTTTATTTCTTTCACATTTGCACTGTAGAACCTGCAGTGTCCCACATGAGACAAACGCTGCTTTCCATCTAAAGTTTTTGCTGATTTTTTGCTTATGAAAGAATTTGAGCATGTTGCATGCCATACTCTGTAGTGATTCTATTTCCTGTAAGGACAGTGACAAAAGTACATCCTGAAAAGTCTGCCCACTGTTAATTCTTTACAATGTTGGTTTATCTTTAAAAACACCATCCCATCAGTTACCATTAGTTTCTTGTATTTTCATAGTGCCAATCTTTTCCAATAAAATACATTAACTTATCTGACCTATCTGCAATCTCTGCAAAATATTTAAAGTTTCAATTTGTAGTGGTAATAAGGGCATAAGGCTGTTTGGGAGAAATCATAGCTTTAATGAAATCAGCTGATACACTTAGGACAACAATGAATGAGTTTTGGAGCCAGTCCTTTTATCAGATCATGATAGAATTTGTGGCAACAGCTGATGATTATTCTTTCTGTCATTTGAGATTTGCCCGAACTATTACTTCTAAAGCTTTCAGATCTGAACTGGAAAGCTTAGTTAAAAGGATTTTCTGTAGAAAAAGTAAAACAGATGTTGGGAATTTTTTATGTTTACTCCCACAGGCAAAATAAAATGGTTTTCTGTAGTACTTTGGATTTAAAAATATAAAAGAATATTTACAGCTGGGGGAAATACGGAATTTCCTAATATTTTAAATTTTTTAATATTGATTTACTTGAAAAATTGTGTGATTCCAATTTCAAAAAAGCAACAACCATGAATATCATGATTTGACTATTAAAAGGTATTAAAAGGTACTATTGCTATACTATTGTACAGTAGGTTATTCAGGAACTGACCTGTACAAAGAACTCATTTGACTTTGTATTCTCTTAAACAACATTCTGAGAAGTTAAATTTTACCTGAGTATCATTGCAGAAAAACACTTTGCTATTTTCATGTTTTTTATTCCTGCAGCACTTGTCACGATACTCTGCAGATATATTTACCTGTAAAATATCAAATATGTTTAAATATGGAAGTACCTGTAGTTAAGTGGGCCAAGTCTCTCCCTTACACCTGGTGATGTCAACGCTAACTTGTTCTGCAGCATCTCCCCAGCTGTGGCAGGGTCAGGGTACAGTTCTAATCTATTCCTTGGGAAGTCAGCAAACAAAACCCCAGTACAGCTGCAATTCCTAAAGGTATTCACAGAATCACATCAAATCACTGAGTTGCTCAGGTTGGAAGAGAGCTCTGGAGGTCATCGGATGTGACCCCCTTGCTCAAGCAGGGCCACCTAGACTAAAGTTTCCCAGGACCACATCCAGGGGGCTTTTGAGTATCTCCAGGAATGGAGACACCACAACTTCTCTGGGCATCCTGTGCCAGTGCTCAGTCATGCTCACAGTAAAAAAATTGTTTTCTAGATGGCCAGAAAGAACCTCCTATGTTTCAGTTCATGCTCATTGCCTCTTATCCTGTCACTGGGTACCATTGAAAAGAGCCTGGATCTGTTCTCTTTGCACTCTCCCTTCAGGTACTTTTAGACACTGATGAGATCTCCCTGAGCCTTCTCCAGGCTGAACTGCCCCAGCTCTCTCAGCCTTTCTTTAGTAGACAGATACTACAGTCCCTTAATTGTCTTCTTGGCCCTTTGCTGGAATCTCTCCAGTAGCTCCATATTCCTCTTGTACTGTGGAACCCAGTATAGATACAAATCTATTAAAAATAGACACAAATCTTTTTTAAACCTTGAGAATACATCACATTCCTCAGGGTTTTGGCATTTTAAAGCATACAGGAATATTTCAATCTTTCATAGACATCAAATACAGCACTAATTGATGTTTGTCTAAGTAAAAAAAAAGTCCTTGGCATCTAGACAGTAGCACTGTTTTGCATGTTCATGAACAGGATGTCCTAAGTAATATTGCTTGCACCCTTTGCCCATAGTCTTTTATCAATGGTTTATTCTTTGTTCTGGTTTTTTTCTCCTACTTTTACACTGGTAATCGAGATGACAACTGAACCCAGCTCAGCAAAATTCCTTCACTTGCTTCTTCAACCTGTGTACAGATAACCTCATGCAGCCAGAAGGGCTTTAATAAAGGTAGCTCTTGACAATATTGTGTTAGATCTCACTTAGGCATGCAAATGAACACACTGGAGAACTTACAGGTTTTTTTAACATTGTCTGCATTTCAGAAGTTCACCCAAGATGAATAGAACTTCATCCAGGCAGTGTTTTCCAAACCAAGAGTTTAGGGAATCAAATACTCACTGACAAAAAAAACTAAGCCAAACCAAGCCAACCAAACAAAAAACCCAAAAACCCACAACAGAAAAACCTATCAAACAAAAACTGAAAAAACACCAAAAAAACCCCAAAACCACACACACACACAAAACCAAACCAGAACAAACAAAAAACCCAAACAACCCACACACAAAACCAACAAAAGAAAACCAACAAACCATTTGGAAGACAATGCACATCTCTGCTTGTACCACAACAGAATAAAGATTTGCTGCAGTCACACAGCACATGGATTTAAAAATAAATAAATAGGTAAATAATCACTCTAAAACCTACCTATCTGTGGCTTTATTTGCTAAGTGCTAATGGATTTTCCCATTCTCACTGACTCCCTAAGATCATCTGTAGTATAACATACAGTAGCCATTTCTGAAGGCAGTTTATTGGCTGTGACTAAAGCAACCTAAGGGAAATCCTGGCCTCAGAAAAGCATTAGTGAAAATAAAATTAACTTATGGAGGTCAATTATATACTCCACTACTCATCTCCATAACTGCCTCCAAACATCAGGCTGGGGGACTGAGATTTATGGACTGTGGCTCTGCAATTGCAGGAAAGTGCCTAATGGGCAGTTGCTATCATCCCAACAGCCCTATCTGTAATATTTATTGTTAAGTTATAATATTATACTCTGATTTTACATAGAAGGCAAATTAATCTCTCAAGATGGGAAAAATAAAGGCACGAAAATGAAGAAATTGCACAGTAGTTGCTTGTGCATGCCTATTATAGGAAGTAAAGGTTTCAGAATTTAGTCCATTCCCATTATCATTCACAAATAACAATTCATTAAGGTTTTATTTATTTATTTAATTGAATAACAATTTTAGTTCTCAGATGGTCTCTTAAAAAGACTCTATCCATATCCTAAAAAATTCAGTAATAGTTATTACTGTTAGAAGACAAAGACTTTCAAAATGTTTCTGGAAGAATAGCATTCAAATCCTTGATGGCACCCTGAGTGCTTAAAGCTTCATCCTGCATTTGGGTATTCACAAGGCATTGCCAGGGACATCCCTCCAGCTTCCCTCACCCTGCGGCTGCAGAAGAGCTCGGATGCACCTCCTGACTCTCCACCACAGGAGGAAAGCAAGATCTGCCTCCCAGAGCCTGTTATTCCCATCACACCATCGCCTCTTACAGGTCAGCCATCTTATAAATGCTCACCAAAAGGGTTTATTTTTGTTCTCTGAGAAATTCTTGCCTTTATCAGAAATAAGGTGATTAACTACAGGCGCTACTTATCTATTCTAATGTAGCCATGGGTAATTCCCCCAGTCTTAGCACCTTGCTCAGGATAAGGTAAGTTATCTATGGACAAGTCTCTTTGTCTCTTTGTAATCTCAAAAAACCCAACATGATCAGAATATTTTTGAAGAAAAAATTACTGTTCCCTGACCTTAAAGGTATTTTGCTACCAGATGAGGGCTGATGTGGCCTGGTAGAGAAGAGTTGGAAACCACTGACATAATCCTCTGAAGGACAGTGGTGGATTGTATGTGTGAAGAAACACAATGGCTTCTGATTTCACCTTTAAGAGCACTGTGTATCACTCACATTTCATGCAAATAGATCTTGATTTACAACAGGATGGCAAGTCCTTGTTTAGTGACAAACTGACAAAAATTTCCATTTTTGAAGAAATGCCTCTGCTAATCCAACTATGGAAAGTGGTTTCTCCCATGGAACTGTTATTGACAGATAATTGTTAATAATTCATGATAAGTTAATTGTTAATAATTCATGATGAAGAGTTGGAAAGTAGTTTTTGGGCATGGATACTGTTTTGCAAGGCTGTAATAAATATGACAGATAAAGCTGTAATGGAGGAGATTTACAACTGAGACAGTGAAGTTCTTCTGAGTTGCCATCTAGAACAGGTGATTATTTGTTGGCTAAACAAGATCTAACTGTAGGTAAAGTACCAATAAATTTTTATTGTAGAATGAATTTTGTGCCTCTTTGCATTTGTATTAACAGACAACATAAAACTTCAGTCAACAAGACTACAATTAGCAGAAAAAAAATATGGGTTTTGTAATGCTTTCTTAAGATGTAAACAGAAGTAGTCATGAAATTACTTAAGAAAAAGATTACTTTTTACTGTAATATATTGCACAGTTTAGGGCCAGTCGATACATGTGTCTAACTGCATGTCTAACTACAAGCACAAATAGCTGTAATAAAGTGTCTGTACATGTTAATAGCAGCACCCAGGGTTTTCAGAGATTTTTAAGACTGAAGTGTCTCAACACCTCAAATAATGCCACTATTTCAGAATAATGTGTGCTTTAAAAATATAAATTTTATCACATGTTAAAAATAGAGCTTTTTTTTTTTAATAATTATGTGCTATCAACATCTGAAAGCCCAAGAGCTATTACCTACCAGCTCATTGATGTCGTGGCTTAGTATATTCTCATACTTCACACGGATTTCAGTTGTTCTATTTCCCATTGCACAACTGGATGAGTTCACTGGACACAGAACAAGGAGCAGCGGCAGAACCCAAAAGATAGTTCTAAAAAAGGCTGGATTGCAAAAGGAGCAGTTAAGTACATATTAAATGCCACAGAGTGTATGCTGTATTAACAGTTAAGAAGACATCTTTGGACAACCAAATGACTTCTACCTTGAAGGAAGGATTCAGCTCCAGATTCAGGCACTTATTTGGGTCTCTAAACTCCCTCATACTCAAGGATGCTTTAGCCAGCATATTTAAGAGCCTACAGCTACTGAGCTGACCAGCCACTTGATGCCTGCCTGGGCATCTCCAGGCTTAACTGTTGGTACCAATGAGGTCTCTCCTTTGACCATAATTGCACCAAAACCACCCAGTACACATATAGCCAAGTATCTTAATCCAGTAGGTGTAGATATTCAAGAGTCGTAATCTGCAGCTGAATCTCATCCTAATTGTCCATTTTTCATATGGCATATTGTACAAATGCCCATAGACACATCCTTACATCAAAAGTGTTTTTAAACATATTCGTGAGCTGACCAAATATACTAATACATACTAGTGGCCATAATATAAGGCACCAACACACCCTTCTCTTCAAGATTTTTGCCACATTTTGGAGCAAAACTTGCTGGCTCTCACTTTCTTTTTCCCTTCAGTGGAGCATCACGCTTTTTGTAGACCCCTGGTCTTCTGTATGACATCCAGGAAAATATGGGTTCTGTGAGAATAGGCAGAGGCCCCAGACAACAAAAGAGCCTGAAGGCACTGACAAGGTAATGAGACTGAACTGATGCTGGGAATGAGGTAGACTGGATACAGGATAATATCAGTATTAGGAAAGTCATAACTGGACTCTGGCATATATGATGGCTAATATGATGCTCAAACAGAAGGTTTGAAAAACAAAACCAACCAAACAAAAAGCAATCAAATAAACAAAACCACAAAACAACAAAAAACCCAAACAACTGGAAATTTAGGTTGGAAGATTAGCAAAGATCACAGCAGGAAAGGCAGAAGGGATGCCCCGATCCTGGCTGCTACTTCCCTTCCTTTCCAGCAAGGATGGGAACATTGGGTACATCCAGTCCAGCATTCAGAAATGGGTATCCCTGGACATGGGTGTCACTAGTAAATCCTAGCAGCAGAGAGAAAGATTGAATAATTAAGAAGAAAACAAGGAAACTTCACCATAATCTTTACTGAGCCACCTAACCTCCATGATGCAAGAACCACAGTCACACCATGCAAGCATCTTCCATTGAGAGAAACACAGCCCATCCCAGATGACTCCCATTGACTTCCAGGCAGAGTGCATACCACTTTTCCTGACTACCAAAGCCTTTTTTTCTGATAGATTACTTGTGAACACACTGTGATGCACACTTCTGTCTTAGAAACAGGACTGACAAATTTGCACCTTTACAAGCTGAATTCCAATATCCTTGTGGCGAGCTGGCTGTCAAAGTTTAATGGGAAATTTGATGGCTTGAAACCCGATTTTTCTAACTTTTTCATAGACTGCTCAAACGATTTTTATTAATAGCTCAAAAAAGAAAAAAAAAAAAAGCTAGCCTCA
Organism: Calypte anna; assembly: GCF_003957555.1. NCBI lineage: Eukaryota > Metazoa > Chordata > Aves > Apodiformes > Trochilidae > Calypte > Calypte anna. The sequence goes on from NC_044245.1 coordinate 121,972,351, forward strand.
AGAGTGAAAAGGATCCTACATGGATCCTAAATGGATCCTACCTGCAGTAAATACTAAAACTAGGTATGGCAAATGTATTACGATCTTCAAGCTCTAAGTGGACACCTGACTTCCCCAAAGCTTTACCTTTGCAAATCTCTATGCTAACTCTATCTGTGCCGAACTATCAGTTTGTAGGACTGAGATTTAATATTTTTTAAAAAGCTCACAAAAAATTGCAAAAAATCCAATGTAAACATAAACCCAATTGCACCTCTTATTCCAGTGCTTGTTGTTTCCATATAACAGTGATACAAAAAACTTCGATATGCTGCTTCAAAAACTTGCCTCAAAAGATACAAATCATAATCAATCTTACAGACTCCATCAGTTAAAACTTGGCTTGTCCAGAAACAAGGGGAGATAATATGTGAAAACTGCCAACTCACTTCTATGGTTACTTCCTCTGCATTGTACAAAGTGTGAAGCTTTTTTAAATGAGGAGTAAGAGCCAATCGCTCTGAAAGAGATGTTGCACTCATTAAGTCCCTTGACCCATCACAGGATCATGATGAAACATATTATTATTTAATTATTATTAATATTAATTTAATAAACCCATTATTTATTTATTTATTACTAAAGAAATCCTCTGGAACACTCCTCTGGAGTGTCATTAAAAGTTCCGGGAGTTTTAGACTGGAAATTGAATGGAATTTTCTTAAGGTTAAGTAACTTCAAAAGTGGGAGAACTGATTGCTCTCCATACGACCAGCACTTCAGAAGAAAGTGCGTGTGTATTACTGGTAATAGCCCATCCTTCCAATGAAGTCCCGAAAACCCGTAAGTCCTATGTGGAAAGCCCCAGAGTTAGTATTCCTGTATTTCTAAATATAGAAAATCCCCTTTTTGGGTTTTTGATGGTTTAATTAAAAAGAAAACCCCAAAATCACAAAAACCAAACCACCAAAAAAAACCGCCTCATGGAAGTGCCGCGTTCCGGGAATCCTGGGGGTCCCCCTGCAGAATTTCCGCCGGCGGCACCCCCCGCCACGGCGCCCGACCCCGCTCCGCAGCCCGCACATCCAGAGGAAAGCGTTTAACAGAGGTTTTCTCCCCTCTCTCCTCCGTTTGCCTCTCTGAACTCCTGCGAAGGTGCGGCCGGGCTCTCCGCCGGTGGCTCCCGCCGAGGTCGGGGCGGAGTGAGAGGGGGAGGCGGCATCCCTGGCACTGCCGGCACCTGCAGCAGGTGCCCGCGGTGCAGCGCGGAGCGGGGCGGAGCGATGCTTCACCGCAGCTCCCCCACCGCACCGTCCTGCCGCCTCCGCCACTCCCAGGGCCCCGGTTCCCGGCAGCGGCCGTGCTGGTAACCGGGCAGCTTTTACTTTCATTCTAAGGGGAAAACAAACAAACAAAAGAAAAAGCAAAACTGGGAATTTCCCCGGCCGTCACCGCGGGTTTAAAAGGGCACCGGGCGGCACCGCGCCGCCACAGCCGGCGAGGCGGCGGGGCCGGGAGTACCGAGACAGCGGAGCCGGTGAGGAGTCAGCGCGGACTTGGGGGGTGAGGAGCGGCGTGGAGCGGCGGAGCCCAGCCCAGCCCAGCCCAGCCCGGGCGCAGGTGGAGCTGGACGGGCAGCGCGGTGCGATGCAGTGTGCGCTCCTTACCATGGAACATGGTCCGAGGGGGAGTCTGGCAGGGAGCTGCCCCGGCGGCTGGGCGGTCATGGTGACGGCGCCTTCCCGCCCATGGTGCCTGCAGCTCGCGGAGCTCCGCGCCGGGAGGCGAAAGGAGCCGCGGCCGACGGGAGGGACTCAGCAGCCCCTCCGCCTCTCAGAGGCCACTGCGGGACTCCCGGCCGGGCTTTGCTTTTCTCATGGGGCTTCCGCCGGCGGCAGGTACTTTCACTTTCTGCTCCGCCGGCAGCCGCAGTGATCCCCGCCGCTCCGCCGGGTTCCGCGACCTCAGCGCGGTGAGCCGGGCGCGGGCGGCTGGCCGGGCGCCAGGGGAGGAGGCATCCCCGCTCCGCGTCGGGAATGGTCCGCGGAGGGAAGCGGTGGTGGGCCGGGGTCGGGAGCGGGGCCGGGGAGTTGCCGTGAGGAAGAGGGCGACAGCAGCGGGAGCCGTCGGGATCCCGGCGGGCGGTCCGGAGCGGCTGTGGCGGGGCTGTGCCGTGCCGGCGGGAGTTACATAGAGCCCCGGCTACACGCCCAGTGCCGTGTGCGCGGCCAGGGAGGGAAGGATAGACCTTGGCAGTGTGCGTGGAAAGTGCTGCTCATCCCCGGGGAGGAAATCCTTAAAAAAAAAAAAAAAAAAAAAATTGGGGGAAAAAACCAAAAACCAACAACATCAAAACCCAAATTACCACGTTCTGGAGCTGCTCTTTTAGAGGAGAGAGACTCTTATTTCTGAGCCGCTCCGCAGTGCCCGGTCGTTCGTTCCTCCGGCCGTCCCGGGGTGGGTCGTGGGAGGCGGGACTGCCCGGAGGGCACCGTCGCAGGTCCGGGGTTGCCCCAAGCTGCTGACGTCAGGTCAAACACGCAAGGTGGATGAGTTGCTGCAGACCTGGTCCCTCTAGAAGCTCATCCTGAGAAATCTGAGGGGATTAAGAGGAGAAGGTGAATGAATGGCTCAGGAAGATGTTTTAGCGCAAAGGAAGCTCCACTGCTAAAAGACAGAGCTGGAGTGAGATTTAAAAATTTTAAAAATTATTATTATTTTTTAATTTTTTGGTAGGTAAGTTGAGAGTGCAACAAATGATGCATTGGAGAAAAGGCTTGGAATAAAATAGGATAAAAAATTTCTGCATAGTTCCCGTAATATCCCCTCCTGCTCAGCATGTTTTTGCATTTTACAACACTTTTTCTGCTGTACAGGGATACAGAGAACTGATTCCATAACCCCACTCCCTTCTCATAAGGCTGCTTTCTAAGGGGGGTGTGGGAAGGTGGGATACTGGGGTTGAATATCAAGGAGCAAATAGATGGACTTTATGGAGCAGTCTAAGTCATAAACAGCTCAGGATAGTTTCCTCCTGTTCTCTCATACTGGAATTGTGCCACTTCAACCATGTAGGACATGGTACGTAGTCCTCATGTTTAAGGACTACACTCTGCTTTGGATTTGGTATATATTTCTCAAGAGAAAAAAAATTAATACTACCTCAGAGTTACTCTGGCAAAATTGTAGATCGAGAGTGTTTTCCACCCCTTCAGTTTAGAGCAATCTGACTTTAGTATTAATTTCACATCAACACCATAATGTTTGGGCAAGGGGCAGTGATCAATTTCAACACAGCTCCGTACACTTAAAGCAAACACTTGTCCTTTCTTGTTCCCTTAATGTATGCCAGGCTATACGTGATGGATGGCTCAGATCTTGAATTTCAACGGGTTTTGCTGTACTAAGAGTTACATGATCGAGTTCTCAGATGTGTCTTAAATTGTCGGTTTTTCACTTGTTGTCTTCTTGTCCTTCTTCTCCTTAAATGTTGTCTGAAAGCATCCTTCCATGAACATTTGAATATGTTGGTATGTGCAGGTCAGAAAGGTCTTCATTTTGGGAAGAATAGTACCTGATGTAATGAAAGAAAATATATGATTAATGTTTCTAGGGTCTGGCATTTAGAGACTGGCACTTTCAAAACTCATAGGTTTTGAAAATGCTGCTCTACGAAGCTCCAGTCATGCAAAACCAGATCCTCAAGATCAACTTTCCTTCTCGACATGTTGTATTGCCAATGTCTTATGCTCAGAAAATATATTTTATGCAGATGCTTGCAGATTTTCAGGATGTAAAATATAAAGAAAAACTTCTTTAGAACTCAGATCTGAGTTCTCAGGTCTTTAGATGACTTGCCTATGCTAGTTTTCTGTCTGAAACATCAGGAAGTCTGATAATTTCTTCAATTTCAATTTCTAAAAATAGTGTGACTAATGGAAGAAGTCGGTGTAGTGGCTGTACTAATAGGAACATGACTCTGAAAGGTGATGTTTGAGTGTGAATAAGAGTTTTATTCTTCTTCGGCAGTGGCAGGGTCTTGTCAGCTGCTTTTTAGGAAGACGAAGAGTCTGCCTGTTGAATATAAGTGGAACGTTTTCTTTAGTCAAAGGCAAAAGTAGATGGTGTGATCTGGGCTTTGGCCCTAATAATTTATTTAGATCTCAATCAATCCCTTTATGTGACCTAACCGTGGGCTGTGGAATATACACTAATGATATAGCTGTTATTGATATGTTTTTGTGATCAGGGCTCTTAAGTATTCAACCATTCACTTGACTTTTATGTGGTTTTTTAAAATATTATGTGTTTTTAAAATATTTTGAAATATTATATGCACTTGGTTTTCAAAGTATTTTTTTCAGTGATTTAGCAATGTGGGTTTTTTGGTTTTTTGTTGGTTTTTTTTTTCTGGAAAGAAAATAGTATCTACAGAAAGATCGAATACAAGCCTTCAGAAGACCAAGCTCAGCAAATGTAATTGCCTATTTTTAACAGGAAGAACAAACACTGACCACTGGAAATATTATAAGAAAGAATTTAAGACTAATTATATATCTGAAGATTATTTTATCAACTTAACATATTTTAATCAAGAGCTCATGAAAGGAATCTTGAAGGTATAAAAGTTTATTCCATCTGTAAAATGACTAAGTTCAAATGACTGATACCAGTTTGCACATCTCTCAAAATATTTCTGGTGCTGAGCTGGAAATAGAGAGCTCACCCTCTGGGACTGAATTAAGCAACGGCTTGACTGTAGCTGTAGATAAAACCTTTGTAAGAGAGAATAAAATGGAAATATTTCTGGAAAATTTTGCAGGTGATAAGTGTACCACTTCACTTTAACACCTTGACAATTTATAGGGCTCTCTGTTTCAACAAGAATTATATTAGCTTTACTATGTAAATAATTTGACTAAGTAAAATTACAAATAAGAGACTTCTTGGAAGATGTAGTTTAGTGCAGGTCACTAATGCAAATTTGTGCAGTTTTCTCTTTTAGACTGGTTTAAAAACATTACTTTTAAAACTGTAAAAGATTTTCTTGCAAACTGCATAGATAGCAACTGAAAGGCACCAGCAATTTTATCTATTCATGGATGAACATATTCAGTGATTCTGTTCAGTATATTTTTGAAGAATAACTTCTTTAAACATGTTTATAGATCCAGTCATCTCCCAACCTGGTTAATTCTTAGAAAAGCAGCTATTTTGGGATTACGTATTAACCTCCACAGGCGTTCCAATATTTCTGGATGGCTACATGATTACAAAGCACGTGATTTCTTGTTACGGTTCTGTTCTTGAAGACTACTTCTGGGAAAGTTGCTTTCTTTCTGCAGCTGCTGCTTGTCAGCTTGAAAAGCTCTTTTGCTCTTCACTTAATATTTGACTTCAGGCTCCTTTCAGACTTATAGCACCATTAGTGAATGATTGTATTATTGGATAAAATTATTTGAAAATTATTTTTTAATTTAATTTTTAAGTAAAACATATAAGCTGCAGTCATCTCAAACTGATGGAACTCAGAAGAGCATGGTCACTCTAATTGATGTTCTTAATTTTAAGAACAAATGTGTCTGGTGCTTAAATTATGCTCATCTAAGGACAAACAGAAGAAGAAGAAACATATTCCCTTCTGCCTCAGCCTACAAAACCATGAGAGGACCCCTGCTTAACTGGGATTCACAGACAAGTTTATCATGCACCCAAAACTCCCAGTTGATACTCAGATCTGAGAAGTCTTTATCTTCTGTTACACTTCAGCAAGAGTTAGGGACCTAATTTTATTATTGCACCAGAACATCCATTTTGCTGAATTACTGTTGCTACTTTTTTCTGAGTGAATCCCAAGTTGTCCTGTTATTGGGATGTGTGTTGAAAAAAAACATGAAGTGATACATGGTTTAGTACTGCAGAATTGTATCTTGCATTCACTCAACTGTACTATATTTATTTATTTGTTTATTTGTGAGAATTCAAGGTAATTTTCCCAACTGAGTTTAGAAGAGAAAGAAATATATTTCTGGAAAGTACTAAGGTACTAATTGTGGAAGCATTAGAAGCTAACAGGAAATTTTTGTCTCAATCTGTGGAAAAGCTTATTCCTACAATAGAAAGCAGCAATTATTTTGCCTTCCTGTCTTGCAGTCCAGGAAGATGCCAATAAAGGTTTTATCAAGAGCAACATGCCAAGTAAAGGGATTTTGATAAATCATCACTTTGAAGGGCAGTTTCCTAAGAGCAGCACTACCAATGTTAAGGAAATGGTGTGGTGTAAGGCTGTAGTAGTGGGAATCCAGCTCCTTGCTCCTGGCTGCTAGAGTTCCCAGCCATGTTCCCAGCCACAAATCCATCCCAGACCTCAGTGGGTAAGTTTGGATTTTTCTGCACCCATCCAGTGGTTTGAGAAGATTCGGACACCTCTGTGCTTCCAGCCGGGGGTCTACACACTCAACCCAAGGAGTAAGGAACAGCTCTTGCCACCACTTTCTGGGCTCTCATCCTCTTCTGTTAAAGCTCTCCTGCTCCCTGTTAAATTACGGCAGCTGAAGTTTGATTGAATTTTCATTGAATTTTGATTTTCTGAAATGCACTCTCAAACATCTGTCTTTAAATGAAGCAGAGCAGCCTCAATTCTCTTTTCAGGAGCTGCAGTGTCCCCTCACCCACTGTGACACGCTGTACCCGAGCACTCTCAGCATCAAGTGCAGGACAGAGCCCTCTTCCTCCACCTGCTCCTCCTGGTGATGCTGAGGGCAAGGCATTCAGCAGGCACCCAGGGGAGCATCCATGGGCAGGAGAAGCAGAGAATTTCTGGTGTCCTGGGTTGGTGCCCAGGGTGTACCCACAATCCAGCCCTTACTCTGCTCGTGAGTCACATCAGCTGCTTGCATCAACTCTATGGCAATGAGGGGCTTCAGTGGGGGTGTCCTCTCTCCTCTGAGGGGAGGTTTTCAAGCCAGTTGTCTTTTTTAGTGCCTCAGATCTGGAATGTGGGAGAAATTAATATTTGAGCTGAGACAAATTATGAAAACCCTGCTTCTGCTTTTGTGAGACAGAAGAAAGAAAGGAGGAGTGGGGGGATTTCTGTGCATTTTCTCTTGCTCTTATTGCTTAAAAAAGTGCAGTTTGAGGGAGGAGGGGAGATCTGGTGGCAGCAATGGTCTTGGCAGATATTCACCCATACTGAAATTATGAAAATTTCATAGCATTTCAAGGTCTTGGAAGTTCATTGGATTTTGGTGTGAGAAACAAAAATTTATCTTGAGAAAATGTAGCTGGTGGGTAACACCCATGGCAAACTGTTTCTAAAAGATTATTCCATTTCTTTTTTCCTTTTCCTTTTATTATTATTATTATTATGATCATAATTATTATTTTTTTTTTTTTAAAGACAACTGAAAAGCTTCCTTTTGGTTTTAAAAGCAGGAAGAAAGTGACAGTAACTTCAGTGAAGCCACTGTGAAAGGGACTAAAATTAAATATCTGCAATTTTTTGGCACCAAAGTCTACCCAAGGAGTAAGTTTCAGGTCTCAAATCTTGGAAATGTATTGCAAAATGCTAATGTTTTTTTTTTCTTTGCTTTGGATGAATATTAATAAATGTATGTGTCCCACTACAACCATTTTGATGAAGGATTTAGGTGTGTTATTAAATGTATCAAAATATTTTTTTTTGCCATCTGAAAGAATAAATCCCTGTTTTAGGAAAGTATATGCAGTGTCTTTCATCCATAGCAAAAAGCTGATTAATTTCTCCAAGTATGAAAACAAACTTAGATATAATTCCTCCCATGAACTTCAGGCTTTTTTTTTTTCCTTTGCTAACCATGCCTTCCCAATCTTGACAACTTTTACTTGAGCTGTTTCATACAGCAATGTGCTTAAATCCACTTATAAAATCTTATGAAATGCACTTTTTACTACCAAGGAGGTGCATTTATTGCGTGCTAGTAAACTAGCTTGAAGAGAGAGTCTGTTCTTCAAGCTGATTTTTACAAAAATCAATACAAAAGAAGTGTTTAACAGAGATCACTTATTGTAAATGTGAATATTGTGGGCCTAATCCTGGAAGCATGTGCCTGCTTAGCCCTGATTTCAGCATGCCTAAATCACATGCTTATTTTTAATCAAAAGATTAGTTTGCAGATATGAAACACAGCTGAAAACAGAGCATCCCCACTTTGAAGGTTTGTCTTACTTCTGACATTCATTTTGTTGCTGTCTGGAGTTATCCTAAGATAATTCCAAAGACATCTCTGCCTTCCAAGATCCTCATTACAAATGTGCCTTTCTCACTTGTTTGCAGTGTGTGTGATACCCACGCATGGTTAGAGCAGGAGGCGGTGGTTTAAGAATGAATCAAAATTACAATTAATATACAATGTGCTAATGCAGTTTACTCAATAAACATCACTTGGGTAATCAAAACAGTTGGTGCATGCTGAGGCTTGAATTTCACTTTTTACAGAGAAAGTACACTTAAACGTTACACAAAGACCTAGCAAAGGTCTTTTCATAAGACACTTTTCATCAGAGCAGTGTGCAGGTATTTTTTTTTTCTTTTATCATCACAGTTTTAAAGAGCTGACTTTGAAGAAATAAATGAATATGTGTGTGCTTATTCTGTGGTGTCTGAGCAATTCAGTGTCTTATATTTTTTTTCTCTCCAGCATCAGGAGTAACAACACCAGCTCTCAAAGACAGCAAGTAATCTGAAAAATGTCTGAAGAACTATAAATTGTTCTAACCTTCAAATATGGATCAAATAACAATTTAAACTCTAAAACTAAAAGGAAGAAGTCAGTGAGCAGCTAGTAGTAGCTTTTAAAATTTTTTAAAATTACATTCAGAAAATGTTCTTGAGGTATTAATCAGTTATATTTTTCCAAATGATGAAGGACTAAAGCTAAACATAGTTGTCCAGACTCTCTTTATCTCACACCACAATTACTACTGGCCAACTAATCAGCCTTTAATAAGCTGTTGTGATTTCAGAAACATGTTCTAGAGTGGCCCACCTTGCACTGAAGGTTTGAGTCTCTTTCAAGGTAGATTCCGAGAAGAAAAGCTGTTTAATTTTAGAAGGAAAAACAGCAATAGCAGATGAAAGTAAATCAATAACAAAGGTTCAATGACTCACCAGTTTCTAGAACATTTTTCTCCAGAAGATAGAAGAAATACACTGAAGAAATACCTGGTATATTTGATTTCTGGGCCATACAGTGTTGGAAGGAAAAAATAACTTGCTAGTAATTCACAGACCCTTTCACAGGAAAAATTCCATTTTGCCACCTGTTATGTTTGATGTATTTTGATACGGGTGCTGAGAAGCTGTGGCATTTTCACTGTGTCACGCCGGGTGTTGTCTGCTACCTTGTCTGACCCAGATGATACAATTTAGTGCCTTTTTTCTGTGTATGGTGAAGATTAGGGCATGGCTGCGAGCAAGGCAGCTAAAGGTGTGTCTAGGTAAGACAGTGTAACTGGGATATTTCAGGAGGTAAATGAGGGTTGTAGTGGGGGGATGTGGGTCTCTTTGATAGTGCTGGTCAAATACTGGCAAACTGTGACGCTACGTTAGGAGTGATTTTATAATGTGGTTAAAATGCCACATCTTCCCTGGACAAAGAATCTTGCAGATATCATGGCATCATATAGAATGTCTTGTGTTTTTTTTTTTTCCTCTGAGGATGACCCTAGAAAGAGATCCCTGTCCCACAGTGTTCTCACATTTCTGTTTTGATCCCTTAAACAACTCCGAGTACTGCTGGTGCACCTGTATTTAGGGAGAAAAATACTGTTCTCAAATTCATGTATCATCTTTCTTGCACTTACCCTGCCCCAACTCTGTATTCCTTGTCCCCTTCTCTGTTTACAAGGGTCTTGTTTGAATGCAAGTACTACCCCACGGTGCTCATTACCCAGCTTGTGAGCCTGAGCAAAAAGTCTTCCCCAGTGCTTATAGGCATATAGAGTAGCAGGTCAAAACATAGGTTTGGAGTGAGGCATTCAGCAGCTGTATGGGACAGCTTCCTCCAGCTGCAGGTCCCAGGGCAGAAGCTAAAACTGCTGTGCACTTCATTTCCCTGGCATATAAACCTCCTCTAACTGGGAGAAGCCTCCAGGCTCTAATCAGAGCCCACCATTACTCTTAGTTTGGCAAGCAGAAGATGTGGCAACCTCCTGGGTTTGTGTGTTTTTAGGAAGAGGTTCTAGGGAAGTGAGTCTCCAGTATACAAAGAAACCACCAGATGTTCTAATTCAGGTAAAAGGAAAAAAATTCTGTCATTTAAACCAAGACACCTTGGTTCTTAGCGCTTGGAGGTGGTAAACAGGGAATATATCCCTAGAAAGTAAGACTCCAGGCCTCAGTGTGGTATGGAGAACTCCACTGGTCCTGTGACAGCCAGTGACCTTTAACCCCTTGACAGCAGCAACCTCTTCTGCTACCTCACCTGAGAACAGTAAAATCACAGTATTACCTTGGTTGGAAAAAACCTCCAAGATCATTGAGTTCAACCATAACCTGATGCTGACGAGACCTTAATTAAGCCCTATCCCTAAGCACTGTACTATACATATACCACTCTTAAATTCCTCCATGTATGATGACTCCATGACTGCCCTGGGCAGCTGTTCCAATGTCTGATAACCCTTTCAGTGAAGAAATTCTTCCTATCATCCAATCTCAATCTCCCCTGGTACAACTTGGGCCCATTACCTCTTGCTCTTACACTTGTGATCTCACTGAATAGACCAATCCCCACCTCTTTGCAACCTCATTTAGGGTAATTGTAAAGAGTGGTCAGGTGTCCCCTAAGCCTCCTCGTCTCCAGGCTCCTTCAGCTACTCCTCATAAGACTTGAGCTTCAAATCTTTCATCAGCTCTCTTGTCCTTCTTTGGACATGCTCTAGTAGCTCAATGTTCTTTGTGTAGTGAGGAGCCCAAAACTGAACACAGTACTCAAAGTGTGTAATTTCAGAATTCTCATTTTTGAAACGAAAGTATTTCGAAAAGCTTCAAGTTCAAGAAAAATATAAAGTGCTCGGGATTGCCAAGGTTGGAGTCACTGCTACTAAGCCCTGGAGGAGAGCTTGGAAGAGTGCCTTAGAAAGAACCAGAGTGAGTATGCCAAGGTAGGACAGGGCCAAACCAGTTGGTAAACAAATCTATTAATTACTCAAGGATTGCTTGCCTCCCTTTTCAGTCCCGCACCCAGGGTGTACATGGGAGATGCACTCTGTGCTGTGCCAGGCTGAGAGTGCTGGCAAGAAACTGGCTCCAAGTGACTGATAAGGTGGGCTGTGTTTACAGGGAGCTGGGGTGGGACAACCTTCCCTTCTCAGCTTGTCTCCACCATCTATGGGCAGACTGGAGTAGAAGGCTGCAGCATTTTTCTTTTCCTTACAGAAGTAATTTGTGACAATATTTTGTGGTTATCTTGGCTCAAAAGAGATGGGAATTGAAGATCATAAATGTTACAGATTGATATTTCTTCTAAAACAATGTTTAAAAAAATCTCAAAGTGAAAGTGGAAATTACTTTCCCTGTGCAACACTAATTGTGGAAATGCTGGAAATTCTCTTTGAATAACCTCAGGAACTACTCTGTTTCTTTTTCTCTAGTCAGCTCTCCTTGCTGTCTCTAGGAATCTTGCCAGAATGAAATCAGCCTGGTGGTAAACTCCTTCCACAGAGGGAGCCTAATACATTGAGAGCCTGGCTATCACACCAAGAGTTGGACTGATGGAAGTGTAGAACAGAAGAGGGGTTCATGACCTGCCTGTGCTGACAGCCCCAAGGATAAACCTTGGATGAAGCTTCTGCTATTAGTGTTGGTCAGAGAATGATTGAGCCACTTGCATATCACCTTGACCTCTTTCACTGTATTGGCATCACTGTGCTCAAAAAGCCACAAAAAGTAATTGTTTAAGAATAAAATGACAAAGCCATGCATATGTGTGCAGTGCTGGTTGGGACTGTGGGTGTCACCCACAGCCAGCTCCCATGGATGGTTTTGCTTGTTAAATTACAACACCACGTTTAACTGGTTCTGTTTGAATAGGGACACCAAACAAATGGGAGGGGGGAGAGGGTGAAAGTGGGCAGGGTAGAAATCTCTCTCTTTTTTAATCCAGGCAGATCTCTGCATATTGCTCTGGAGGTGACACAGGATTTCGTCTTCCTGTATGTGAAGTGACTGCCACGTGTTGTGTGTCAGTCTGACACAGCCAGCAGCTGAGCAAAATGGTGAGTCAGGTGTCAGATGTGACTGAAAAAGGGGCAGGCTGGAAACGGGTTGCCATAATGTGTGATGTGAGAAGGTATTTGATGCACCATGTAGAGTTTTCTGGCATAAGGCTATATGCTACACAGTCTGGAGAAGCTAAAGGTGCAATCAGGAATGCAGGATGATTTGGTCCCCGTAACATGAAATTGCTTCTATGGTGTCTTGCTTGCCAGGGGAGATCTGGCTGCTGGTGTTTCCTGCAGTGTTTGTGCTTTTAAAAGTTAAATTCTCTACTTCTTACAATTATCAAATACTCCTGGAAGTGAGAACTGGGAGTCAGATAGCACTTTTCTTTTTCTATGTCTCTGCCTAGAGCACTGACGAGCCAGGAGATTAATCAAATTTACACTCTACAGGTATGGAAAGAGCAAATAAAGTGTGCTTCATTAAGACAGACATTTCTCAATTCTACTATTATCAGGATATATAACAAATCATTATTTATGAAAAATACCTTCACCAAAAAAATGTTGGTCTTAGTTTCCCTTCCAGCGCTATTTGTAGGGGAGGAATTGGACCAGGCTAGAATTTTTAAGCTGCAAAAATCTCCCAGAATGATTGTGATGCTTTCAATTATATGTAAAATTGATGATGCAGCAGCTACTTGGCTACTGTTTCATTCTGTAGCCATTCTTCATTCATCCATAAAGTAAAGGTGACCCTTTACCTTAAACTAAAGGAAGGCTTGTCTGTTCCTAGCCCAACAATATAATTGATATGATATATTTTAAAAAGTTAAATAAAAACAGATTTTTTGACTACTGAAAGGGCAAGTGCTGAAGAAAACTACTTATGATACATGTAATTTGCTGACTCCAGCTGTCTAAAAGGGGGAGAAAATTTGGCATGGCTCACACAAAGCATTTTTAATGTTCCAGTTAAAACTTGGGATGACCTGTCCAGTGTAGCAAGTGTTTGTTCTGGCTTTTGCAGTGATTTTGGAGTGTTTGCTGGCTCTGCCTGTGTGTGTAGATGTTAAAGGATGCCTGTCCCTCACTGTTTGAGGGTGCTTGCAGTAGGATGGGAAAGAAAGACTCTGCTTTGGAGCAGCATGGAGAGCAATATGGGAAAAGGTGCTGAAAAGCATTCCACTGGTCCACATAGGTAGGGCCAAAATAAAAGGTTTTGCATATGATGAAAATGTATGCATGCTGTTTATTCATCTAATTTATTACTTGGTTTGTCCTTTATCAGAAAGCAATCTGATTTCCACCCTCCTTTTCAATAATCAGTGAAGGTTTTGTTTGCTTTGCCCTTTCATGTACCATCTGCGAGACAAGCAATTAATTACCCATGTAGGGGCAGGACTGTAGATTGCTTTCAGAGATAGATACTTCTGAACAAGATATGAAGAAATAAAAGAAAAAAAAAGTAGTATCAGGAGAAGTGCCAAGTGTGAAAGGTGTTTCATTTGATTTGCAGCGAGATAAACTTACAGCCTGGTGAGTGTAATACTACCTGAATCCAATGGCATGCACCACAGTGATTATTACGCAATTAACTGCTTCAGCTAAGTGCCACTGTCACCCAATGCTGTCATTAACATTTAAGTGGCTATACCACTACTACGTGTCCTCCTCATTATTCCTTTGATACAGAAAAAGAAGCATGCAGATGTAATTATTTTTCATCTTATTGGTCATTTGCCTCTTGCCCTGAAGAAAATGATGCATTGGGTAGAGGTAATGCTCTGCACTTTCATAAAGGAGAAGATAATTGTGGGATGTGGCAACCTGTTAAAAATCAGAAGAATTTTTTATGATATGTATCTATTATTTTTGGTGGAGCTTGAAGTCAAACAGATCTGTAAGCCAAAGTCTTCTGAACTCTGCCACTTAGCTATTGAGTAATGCTCTTGGCCATAAAGCACATGATATTTTTTAATTGAAGTGAATAATTGTACAGCTCAAGAGGCCATATCATTTCAGATGCTTTTGAAAACAAAAACTGAGCTCGGAATCAAAAATATCTATGTAACTGTGTAACAATTTTTTTGTTTGTTTGTTTGGTTGGGTAGTTGTTTTTTTGACCTCTGCTGCAGAGATGAATGCAGTTTTGATCTTACCTGAAATCACATTTGAGAATTCTGAGTAGTTTTTTAATGAAGAGAGCTGCCTAAAATCAGCATTGCAGAAGTAAGAATATATCTTCAGGTTCATCTCCAAAGCCACAAATGTCCAAGTCATTCTGATCTTCTGTCTCCTAGTTTAGGTGAGAGGAGCCCAGGTCAGAGTTTGGGAGAGACCTGTTAGGCAATGCTTGCTCAGTGTAACAGATTTTGGGCAACACACACCAGCCGAAACTTGGCAGTCTAGGTAGGCTGTGAAACTAAATTCCACAAAGATATGTTTACCTTTTTGTTAGCTACAAAACATGTTTGTAAGACTACATCAAATACTGTATGCTGATAAGAGGAGCTGTTGTCTCATCCATTTAGAAATTTAAGTGGCTGATGTCACACGTGGATCTTGCATGCTGCAGTGGATATGAAACTTTCCCACTGACTCATCTCTGGCTTAGGCCACATCTTTAATGAATGTTGGTTTAATACAGTCAGATAAGCTTTATACTTCCAGAAGTTTTATGAACTATTTGTATAGTTGCCATTTTATTCCATATCATAACACTCTGACCACCTGTTATATGTAGCTATATGGAATTGCATGTGCTTCATAAATGCATTAGATTTTTCATAGTAGTGTCCTTCCATAGAAGTCCTTCCAAATGCACTAAACTTCCTTAATGTGCTATGTCTTACAGGTGTCTCCATCTGGATCTAGATTCTGTATTCTTGAAAAAGAATGCAATTAGGAAAAATAAACAACCCTGTGCAGAAGTTGGTCAGTTCCTGGAATACCTCTTGTCTTCCTAGTTAGTTGTAAAGTTCTACAAACCTATTTAGATCATTACTTGTAAAGAAGTGCCCTAATGATTTTTTTTTTTTTTTTTTTTTTTTTTTTTTTTTTTTTTGTGTTTTTCTGTAACAGGATGTGAAGTGCTGACAGGGAAGGATCTTTTACAGGGTGTGAAATGCTGACAGGAAAGTCTTTTACAGACTTCAGTGATTCAAACACTTACCGAATAATTGACTACCTTGTAGCACTAGGTCATGCTATAATTCAGTAGCTGTTGGACATAGGTCTTGAAAGATTCTTTCAGAGTTGGACCATAAAAAATATCTATTGTCTGAATATCTGCAAGGTGCCCTTCAATATCTTTTTAAAAGCACAGGTTTTACTTTCTTATTTGATAGAGTCTTGTTACTGATTTTATATATATCATGTATTTTTAAGTTATTTCACAGATGATTTTAAACCAATTACCAATATGCAACCAAAACCAAGTGGTAATAATATTTTCTGTGTTGTCTCAGATTATAAAACACCTCTAATATTTACTTTTTCTCTTTAAATTTCTTCCTTTTTAGTAAGCAGATTATATAAGTATTATACAACCCCATTGTTACCCCTTTTCTCTACCAAAAATGAATCAGATACTAGTTCTTGTGGTCAGGAGGAAAGATTTCAAAGGCTCAATAGAATAACTAAGGTTAACTAATACAAACAGGATTTCCAGACCTTAGAACTATGCTAAACTTGATTTTGTAAATGCTTTGTTGTCAGTACTTTTCTAAAGAAAGGCTCTTTAGAGCCAGTTAGTACTTGACTTATAAGCAAATACATTGTGCAAAGAGTCTTTCCCTGCCCACTCCTTCTGCCCTGCAGCCTCTTCTTCACCTAATGCTGCCTTTCCAGCAGTGCTCTCACTGGATCTGTACCTTCTGATCCCCAAATGCTGGGTTCATTTGTTGATGTAAGTAGCAAGTCAGCAATCACAAAGCTACACAATTCCTCACAATTCTGTGAAAACTGACAGCTGAGTGGTAGAAACCCAATGCCTTGACTGGAAGAGTGGCTTTTATACAAACTTGCACTTTGTTGCACATTGGATAAATAACATGAGAGGGAAAATTATGAAACCTTGCAGTTTTCAGCCAAGCTGATGTGCAAAACTGGAGAAAACCAAGCATGGTTTGGCCCTTGATCATTTGCCAGGGTTTTTTTATGTACATGGTGCTGTACTACAACCACTCTGTGCAGGAGCAGAGCTTAAGGGTATGTCTGAAGTCTCCTGAGAGATGTATGAATCTTTGTGATGTATTTTCCTAATGGAGCAGAACCAGAATTTTTTTGCCCTTTTCTAAACAGGAAAGGTCAAAAGTGAATGACTCAAGCATAGTTTTGTTCTCAGGATTGTGTTGCCCTGACAAATTATGATAGATTGCATTCATGAGCGTGCAGGAGTTTGTGGGAGAGTGGATGTCTGAGATCTGCAGAGCTTAGAAGGGGAAATGGTATTTTCTGCAGTTCTTTTGCCACTTCTGTAGTTCTCTGAAGGTTATTTTGTGGGTGTGAAAAATTCAGTAAGAAAATACTTTTGCAGACATATATGTTCTAAATATTTGTTTGCTGAGGGGTTTTGGAGTCTTTGGCCTGCAGAACACTTGCTGGTGTATTTAAGACATCTGGCTGATCATGCTGAGCAGGCACTGCTCCAGACTCTAAGTGCTTGCAGGATGGTATCTCATGTGGTCCTGCAGGGTAATACAGATCCTCTGTGACTGCAAATGGAAGTTGTGAGCATTACATATCCATTAAAAATAACCAGTGATAAAAGCATTTGAGAATTTTCATTCTAATATTAAATAAGGACAATTTCCTCTGCAGTAAAATTACAGCAACTAAAACAACTAAACAAACTTCAACACACTATAAATTTTGTATGATTTCTATTTGCTTTTCAACCTCCCCATTCTACTCTTAGGAATTTTTAATGGTTAGACTACCTCTTCAGAGTTATGACATAGCATCACCATAGTCTAATGCATGGGATATATTTTAAATAGACTTTGCCTCAGCCTAAGTATTGAGGATTATTTTATATTAGTAAAGTACCAAGACACTGAGTCTTTGTCTCATGACAGAGAGTTGTCATGATTTTGGATATCTCTATGTTCAAATGATGTGTAATTTTTTTAACAACTCATCAGGCTTGAAAAATGGTGGTAATATAAATCCACACTTCCTGTAGGCTGGCCCTTTATTTCTGAACCCATCACTGGAGAAAGAACAAGGAAGGAGGAACATCAAAATTACTCTGGTAGACTTTCTCCTGCGAGAAGGTCAAACACTGCTGTTATAACTAAAAGAAGTAATGTAATAGTGTTAGAATAGGGTATATTGCATCAGCTTTACAAAACAGGGTTCCAGGTATGGGTGATTGGGTCAAAAGAGGATGGGGTCCTTGTCCTTATGACCTGAAGGCCTAATCCTCCAAGTTCCTCTCAAATAGGAAAGGATTTTTCTGGCAAAATTCCTTTAAATGAAGGATTAAAATACCAAAACAAAACAGAACTGCACTGAGAAGAAACAGTTGTAAACAAAATGGATTTCAGTACTTCACAGTGCAACTTCATGTTGCAGAGGGGTTTATAGAGTTTAACTTATCAAGCAAAAACCACAAGCAAATTATTTCAGTCTTGAATCTGCTGCAAGATCAGCTCCTCTCAGTATGAATTCTTGGGAGAGAGATGACAACCTGTCAGCACTGGGTAAAGATTAGGTTCTTGTTCAAGAGATATATGAGCAAAGGGTACAACACTGAGTCCAGGACTTCCAGGAAGGAGAGAGTCACCAAATGAATCAGCAAGCATGAAGAAAGAATATTTAAAATGTCAAAGACTAGAAATCTGTTATGAAATACAGCTTTCTTTATTTTCTGAGATTCCAGCCAAGACCTTCCTTTCTTGTGGTCCTTTACAATGTGGTCTACTTTTAGGTATGAACTGATTAGAAGTATCTGCCCATTCAAGTGCTTTGATACAGAAATGAGGAAAGAAAAGTCTGCCATTAAATAAATTATGTATTATCCATGTCTTTTTTTATGGCCTTCATTAGTGTAAACATGATACAGCGATATACTAATCTTTTTCACCTATTGTTCCTAGTCTTCCTTCACTTTTTTTTAAACTGAGCGATCTGATACACGTTTCCATAAAGGATAAACTGATTTTTTACTGATTATTTCAACATATTCCTGTTAATTTTTTACTGTATATGAAACGCAGAGCTTAACAGAATTAATACCAACAGTCCTAATTTTAATAGGGTGTTGTTTGCCTCTGATTCTGTTTCTGATTCTGAGATATTTGGAAATAATCTTTGTAGGGAGGCATATCTTTAATTTATACTATTTAGAACCACTAGCCTTCTCCAGTAATAAAATTCGTAGCAGCAGTCATATGGCAGAATTTAGTATCAGCCAACATTTCAGGCACCTCCAAATTAATATTTTTTGAAAATCTGAGCTGCTTGCACTCTTTGAAGACTTGGAAGACAGGGAAAGTAGTAAGCAAAGAGATGTGGAACTTATTCTAGTAGGGAACAGAAAGAGCAGGAGTAGAACTGGGTGGGCAGTTGTAGGCAAGTCAACTAACTCCAGTTTCCAGATAAATTCTGGAATAAAAATTTGAAGTACATGTAAGTACTTGAAAGATCAAAATGAGATTAATTATGACCAGCAAGTTGTCTTGAGCCAATATAATTTATTTCTTTGGTAAAACAACATGTCTTTTGGACAGAGAGGAAGCAGTAAATTTAACCTATCTTGGCATTATTATGGCTTTTGATACAGTTATTTATGACATACTTGTACAGTAAATAAGCTAGAGAAATATGGTCCATGATGCTAGACTTAGAATTCAGATTTCAAGCAAGCTTACCACTGGGAATGCTGTCAAGAAGTAGAATACGTATTGGGTGAGGGTCTTACAATGCTCTGGTTTGTGGTCCCTGCTAACTCATTTTTTCCTAGATAATGAAGCATGTGCTATTGAGTTCCCAGATGCCAAGGAACTGTAAGGGGTAGAATGCATGCTGGAGGACAGAAGAAGTACTGAAAATAACCTTAATGAACTGGTGTGGTTTTGGGGGCAAAAGAAGACAAACTAGCATTTTAATAGGAAGGTGTGAAAGATCTGCATTTGGCAGGAGTAAGCCAATCCAAAAAGGAAAATTCAAATGTGAATGTAACTAAATTGGAGAATGAATGAAAGTTTGGGTTTTTTTTTTTTCCTGTACCATATCCTGTACCATATATATCCTGTACCACAATACCAAAGTGGTATTGTTACTCATAAGTGAATTTAGAGACTGCACATAATATCAAATATCAGTTTCTGCTAGAAGAAGCTTTTAGGCAATGCTATGGAAGAGACAAAAAGAGACCAAACCCAAATCTGTTGTAAAAACATGAACATGCCCTTGTTAGGAGTTTGCAGGAGACATGGTAAAACTGCCCAATAGTAACTTTCAATCCTGAGCTTTAGCAAAGTTTACAATACACTTACGTCTTTCTCTCATACTCATTTTGATTTGCTTTTTTGATGCAAACATTTTTATATCCCCTGCATAATTAAAAGCAGGGATTGTTTTCACCAAACCACGCAAATATGCCTGCCATGATTCTTTGAAGCTGTGAAAGTAATTTTCTGCAGAGAGAAAAGAGTGTTTCTTTGGTTTTGATGATTATTTAAAGGGCTAGCAGTTAACTCCTGGTTACGTTTAGCTTATTCTTTGTTACCAAGAATTGATCACTCATCTTAAAATCAATGGTTGCCTAGTGACAAGCAATGAAGATAAACCTTGATTACTTGTGGAGAAATAATATGTTGGCTTGGCCTCTAATGATCGTAACAAGCCTAAAGGTATGATTGTATCTGAGATTTTGACATTTGAAAAAGATGTGTTTCTCTGTACTTTGTGTTTCTGTTTAAGAGTAAAAGAAGGAGGCACATTTGGATGTCTGGTTTTAATTTTTGGCTTTTTATGATATCAATGTGGGAGCATCCTGTGAGGATTTAAGTCTAGATGATGTTCTTTTTCCCCCCTGGTTCTTTTTTCACTTCGCTTTTTCTTCTGCTTAGTAAAGGAAAGACAGAGCTTCAAGCATGAAAAAACATCAAATAAATATGAGCACTTAGTAAGATGATGTCATCTTAATATTTTATGCCTCCATGGAGAGCTGAATGGAAATATGAAGGAAGAACAAGGAAGTGGGTACCACTCCTGTGTGTGGCATCAGCTCCTCTCCTACCAGATTGCTGTGTCACTTTTTACACCAGTTCTATGAAAGAGATACTGTAAAAATTTGAAACAGCACAGAAAACATCCACAAGAATGAAGTATAAATATTGTCTTCGAAAAGAGCTTGGATTGTTCTGTTCATGCCAGAGGTAGTTGCTATTTGGAGTGATGCTGAGTGCCAAGGAAGAGCTCTGACAAAACCAGCATCTTCCATTTTCCGAATGCTGTAAGCAGGAGCTAGAGGTTGGCCTGCAAGGTGGGTATCAGACAGAGCTGAGGAAGTGCTGAGGACAGAAAGGAGATTTATGAAGCTTTGCTGAAGTCTGATGAAGAAATGGAGTGTTAAAGTAACTAACTTTTTTTTTTTTTTTTTTTTTTTTTTAGAAATTGGAAGTGTGAATTTCTTTTAATCTTCTTAATAAAAATAATTAATCCTATTAGTATATAAACTTTAGGGACGGGAATACGTAAATGTGCAACCAGAATGTCCCGTTCATTGGGAAAACGTTGCCTGTGGCTAATCCTCCACAAGAGGGAGCTAGAACTGTCCTTAAAATGTTACCAGTGAAGTCTGTCAAATACAGCCTCAACTCGACGGAAAGCGCTCACATTGTCTCCTGAGAAAGAGAGTGCTTTAGCTCAGATGCCTTTAAGTACGAGCTGCCCCGGTCTGGACTTTGCCCATCATCGTGTCTGAGCAGCTGAGCATCCCTGGGCTTGGCTCATCACAAGTGCAAAGGGCTCTGGTCCACTCCAGCTGCAACCCCCACCACCTCCTCCTTGGTTTTATTCTATATACTCAAGGTATAGTGTGCCAAGGAATTATTAGCAGTACAAAGAAATTCTGCTCTGGCAGTACAAAGATTCAAGTGTCTCGCTGCTAGTAGCTTGGCTTGGATAATGAGCCAAAAGATGCAGCTCCCTTATCTGCAAGCCTAGGTTTTTTGTGATGCCTTATCTGAGGCAATAAGTGTGTGGAGCAAGCGGGGGGTGAAACTGGGGAAATAACATGTGCAGTGCCTCTCTGTTTAGTAAAAGGTAAGAATAGCTCTTGGATCATATAGCTGGCTATGTAAAGCTGTTCTTCCTACTGACTTAAACACAAGCAAAACAACAAAGATGCCAATAGGAACCTTCTAGGAATCTGCTTGCTACACGGAAAATCCCAGACTTATAAAATCAGTCAGTGGATGACAGCGGATTTCAGAATAACTCCAAGTTTTTTAATTGACTGCAATTAAAAAAAAAAAAAAAAAAAAAAAAAAAAAAAAAAAAGTGGTCTGAATGAAGAGTCAGGGTTCCTAAAAAATACTGTTGTTAAAGAAAACATCCTCTGGCAAGTACGTGTCCCTTAAGGAGGTCAGCTGGAACTGTTGGTTGGACAGATGGAGCTTAAGCTGAATCCTCTGCTGGAAATGTGGAGCTAACTGAGCTAGGTTATGTGCCCAGGGAGGCCCATGAAGAGAGGAAGCCTTTCCAGGGAGATTGATGGGTCAGAGATGTGTCCAACATCAAAGGTCTGTTAGCATGAGGACTTAAAGGTACATAAAGAAAATTAACAGATTAGAAAAAATTAAAAATTACAGAAAATCAAATTTTGCAAAAAGAAATTATAGAAAGCTTTGAAATGGGCAAATTGTATAAATACTTTTGCT
The DNA here is from genome assembly GCF_003957555.1 of Calypte anna. Lineage (NCBI taxonomy): Eukaryota > Metazoa > Chordata > Aves > Apodiformes > Trochilidae > Calypte > Calypte anna. Next base: position 121,994,427 of record NC_044245.1, read on the forward strand.
CTCAAGTCAGCAACACTGAGCAAGAACAGTCTCATTTTTTCAGTGAAAACTATTGGTTGTTGCATCATTGGGGGTTAGGAAAAAAAACAACCTCTAGTTTCGGGTGAGATAGAAGGATTTCAGGATTCAGCATTTATGTGTGTGTGAAAGAAAGTGCAACACAACAGTTCATTCAAGAGGCAAAATGCCTCAATTACTGAGCCCAATAAATGATTGGTGACTACTTAGGGTAGTGTGAGAAGAAAGCTGCCTCACCGCTGGCATCCCTGGTGGGTTTGCCTACGTGAGGTCAGTGCCACAGCTGGCCTGAGCCTGGTGTCTGATGGACCCAATGCCTGGTGCTGAGGGGCAGGAAAGGCTCATTAAAAGAAAGAATGAAAAAAACTTGACTTAAGGTAGGGGATATGTTCTTAATAGTAAAGGGAAAAGCAAAGTGTAGGGATGTGTGCGGATGTACAAACACTTGCTGTAAGTGCCACATCCAGTCTCTTTTTAAATATCTCCAGGGATTGAGAATCCACTGGAGATATTTAAAAAGAGACTGGATGTGGCACTTAGTGCCATAGTCTAGCAACCGCAACGGTGGTTCAGGGGTTGGACTTGATGATCTTTGAGGTCCCTTCCAACCCAACTAATTCTATGATTCTATGATTCTATGACACCCTAGGGTGGAATTGTTAGTGGGCTCTCTTCTTACTTACTGGGTGCTGCAGGAGGGGGGTGAAGCATTAGGCAGTGACTCCTTCATCTGGCTCTTGAAAGCTTCGCTTGACATACTTAAAACTGACATACTGATAACCAGAGACCAGATTTGGTAACTTTTGTTTTGCCAAGGCCAAAAAGGTTTCTTTCATTTAAAGGCTTCTCATAATCTATGCTACTGCTGGTCACTCCACCACTTTGGTCTGCAGTCAAATCCTGAAACATTATAAATTTGCAAAGAAAGGGAATATTTGCATATAGAGAATAATATTAACATTTGCATGTAGCTCACAGGGCCACTTCAGATTACATAGAGCAAGGTTATGATCCAGGCTTCTTTTTTACCCTTGAATGCTGTCTAAATTGTGACTGATTCTTAAAAAGTGCATCACTTGGGAGCTTAGAAATAAAGTAAAGTGTAGATAAGGTTTATAATCAAGACTCATATTAACAACTAAAGTAAACAGCTGGAACATGATATAGCACCCAAAAGCATTTAATGGATCTAGTGCCCAACAACTGTAACTGCACTTGGATTTTTCTTCAACCAGCTTGTTTTATTGAAAACATCCTTTAAGAGTCAGTACAATAGAGTTATCCTCTTTTTACAGTTAGCAGGCACGTGACAAATTGTTGGGCACCAATTAATCTCTCGTGGTTTGATACTGGTCTGGCAATTAAACCCAATGACACCTGTGTAGGAAGAAATACCTTGTAATCTTACTTAAGATATTATTCATTAAATGTATTCTCCAGAATTTTCGGGGAATATTTATCAGGAAATTTCCTTAAACCTATACTTTTCAATAACACATTAACCATTAGTGAAAATAACCTTAAACTAGAAAACCATCTTTACCAATACATGTAATTAAAGGAAATATCTGGTAAAGAGGTGTAAAATTATTTCATCTGTTTGTTTGGAAATAAATATCCCTTTGTTTTGGATGCTTACTGCAAATTAAAAAAAATTCTAAAAACATTAAAATAAATTATGGCCCAAATGAATTCCTCAAATAAAGTTTTCCTATGACTTCTTGGTTGTGAGGCTGATGTTTGGAGGCTGAAATTAGTTTTGTAAAGTATTGAGAGTTAAATGAGTTCCTGATTTCATGCAAAATTCAGCTCAGTTTTAATTATAGAGCTATGGCTAGTGTAGCCCAATGTACATACATGCATTTGTACATACTCATCTTTTTAATGTAGCATATACTCTGTTTCAAATGAGCATTTGCTGAAGTGTAGTAACAAGATATGTATTAACAAGAGTATGACACATGCTGCTTTACCTGGAAGCATAAAGTTAATTATATACTGCAATATTTTGGATCTGTTGAATCAGAGAATGTTATAATAGCCTGTGAGATTTTAACCTGATTTGTGTATTTTCCTGTTTGTGTTTTGAAGCATCACATTTTGGTTAATTTTGTGCAAGTGATTTTCATCTGAAAGATGAAAGCTGAAACATGAAAGATAGTTTCATGCTATTTCAGGGTATTCATGAATTCGGATGTAGTTTTTTTAAAAAAAGATACTATAAAAGAAAAATTATATCAAGAAGATTGAAATGGAAATGCAGAAAAGGATACACAAAGCATTTACAGTCATAATTTCCTCAAAACCTTCTGTGGTTGCCAGAGAAAGAAATTTCCTAATTACTAAAAAAATAACCTATTAAATTTGTGATTCTAACCGTATAATTTTGGGTAATGAAAAGCAACAAACCATTTAAAGCTCTTCTATAGCAGTGAGTCTGGTAAACATAGTTTGCCAAATTCCTTTTTCACAATTCCTTTTTGTATTTTGGTCACATCAAGTGGATCAGGAATAAAAGCTTCTTTGCCTTTTCAGGGGAGTGTGTCCACAACTGTGTGCTGTTGATTTGGCATAACTTATAGCACTTCCAAAACTTGTTAGAAAGCTACTGACTTGGAAACAAAGATGTGGAAGTATGCAATTACATCCCTCAGGCCAAAATTATGCTTCAGTGCCTTCTCCTTTCTGGTGCTTTAATCCTGAAAGGCAACTGAAACAGTGACTGCTGGCAATGCTAAATACTGACTTCTCCCTGTAGCATACAGGATACTTGTGTGAGTACCTATGCACAGACACACACACACAGCCTTTTACCTTTATCACAAGTTCTGGTAGCACCTAGGAGAGGAAATGTAACTTCTTTCAGTGTCATGTTTGTCTTCTCCGTTGTGCATTGGAAAAAACGTCAGGTCACTGTCCCGCTGGACCATCATGACACAGTCCCTATCATGGAGGGAGATGGGAAGCAATTGCATAGCATAAGCTGGGTTTTATGCTTAGCAGTACCTAGAGGGCTCCTCCTGAAACTATGCCTGTATTCCACTTTTATCCTTTTTTTTTTTTTCTTTTCTTTTTTTTTTTTTTTTCTTTTTTTTTGTTGTTGTTTTTCCCCCCTGCTTCACTGTTTTTTAAACCCATGATGTTTGTAAAGTCAAAATAAAATAGGTTTGCTTATGCTAGAATATATTCAAAGTGATGAAAGTGATTTGTTTGTCTATTCTTCCAGATGTTCATTATAGAAATTTGCTCCTGTGTAAAAGAACCATGTACTTGCAATGGTTTCAGTAACCAGACTTACAGAAAACCAGGTTTTTTTCTTCTGTTCAAGGACACTGGAAGTCAGTCATATGCACTGAAATTGCAGATGGCAGAAGATGATAGCTGGTAATGGAGTACCCTTTTAAAAGACATGTCCTGAAAATCTTTGAGCTCTCAGAAAAATTCAAGTCCCTCATGAGGAGAATTCTCAAATTTTGGGATGCTGTTCTCAAGTAATTGGCAAAGATGACCAGAATGGAACATCTTGTTTTATCAGAGTATCACAAAATGTATCATTTGTCTGAACAGGAGAGAAAGCATAGAAGTTTCTCCTCTGAAATTTTCAAACCATAATAAAATTCCCAGCTTTGACTAGATTTTTGCTTTATAAACTTCAAGATTCCTAAGTTTTAAGGTAGATCTACTTGCCAGGAGCATACCCTTCATGCTTGCCTCCTTAAGCATGTTCTCTCTATACAGCTGCAAATGGGTCTTTGCTCAAGAAAGTGTTGGCAGCAGAGGTCAGTCTGGCAAAACCCAGAGTGTCTTGTCCCCAGGTTTATCCCAGACTTTTGTTCTGGTTCTATAATACAGGATCCCACTGGAATCACTGTTTAGATTCACAGCTGCATTTTGAAGCAGTGCAAGACACTGTCCCATGTTCTACAGCAGTTGTTTTATTCAATAGAGGTGCCAGTACATTTTCAGGCTTATGAGGCAAGAGCTTTATACTTACACTGCTGAACACTGCAAAAGAAAACAAGAAAATGAATTTTTGCATATTTTTTTCTACAATGTTTTGTGCCTGTGTCTTAAATTCATACCAGGCAGCCTTTGCCTTAATATTTTTACACTAATTGTAGTTCTCATGAAATAAAAGGCACTTTAAACATAGAATATACAGAGGTTATAGGCACCTGCTGGTAGTGCAGCCATTTCAGGAATTGTAACCATAGTCTGGGCATATATGGCCCTTTATACAATCCAGCAGCAATTTTACTGTTTGTTCCCAGACCCCTCTTGGGAAACAAAGTGCTGAGTGACTTGTGATTTAGCATTATGATGAAGAAAATCAACATTTTATTTCCTTGGTTTTTGTGCCATAAAAGTAAACTTTAATTGGCATATCTGAGGTGTCTGACATTCCCTCAGCCTTGTCATAGGTGCTGTTCTTCTTTGAGTGCCTGCTAGAAAGAAGCAGCTTTGGTCTCCACCACACACCCTACTAAAACCTGTCACTCTCTGAGGAGTGGGCAGCTTTCTTGTGGTTTTTTCACGTGATTGCTCCTCTGATCACCTCAGCTTCAGCTGTGGTAGCAGAATATTAGTGCCCTGGATGTGCAAGAATGAGTTTTTCCTCAGAGCTGCCTCCTAACAGAGTTGCTGCCCCTGGGATCTGACTGGTTTGCATCATTACTGGTATTGCACTGAAGCCATGACCAGTACCACTGGTGTCAGTGAGCATCTCCTCTCCACTCAGGTGCCCAACACTTTGTTTTGGGATGGACATGGTGCTGCTGGATGGCCCTATGCTACTAAAGCTGGAGTTCTACCTCCATAAGATCTCAGAGGTACAAGGGTTTGGTGCGGGGAGAGGGCTGGCAAAGCATCATTTCTGAAGTGGAGATGGGTTTGTTATCATGTGGTAAATCTTTTTTCTAATGACTGCTGCCAAAGAGTCAGTGGTTTGGAGACAGTCCTCATTTCTATTGATCTCTTGAACCCTACTGAAAAAAAAATAAACAGGAAAAGGAACATATACTGGCCAAGGTATCTGGCATATCTGGGTCCATGATTCAGCATTTCATAAGTGGGTAACTATTTAAGTCTGGTTTTTCCTTTGTAAACAATACTGATGTTTTATTAGAAAAATAATTGTCTTTATCTTGTTGACATCCTGTTGGGGCCAAGCAATTTGCATAAGTATTGCCACCCCTGGAGACTTTTCTGATATTGCCAGGAACAAAGCACTGCAAGGAAATACAGCCAAAGATCATTAAAGATCTGTGCACACAATGTGTGATAAAGTTGTCAGCAATTAATTTCTTCATAAAAGTCACAATAAACAGAAGAATCCTCTTACCATGAGCTATTGGAAATTCCATAGGTATTTCAATATCTTGAGCCCTCTCTTCTGTGAATAGAATTTTCACTAAAACACCCATATCGTTTTGCCGCTAATTGAGTCTGAAAAGCAACTTGGTTTTTTTTCCTGCATTCACGCAAGCCCTTGAAGTATTTTAAGCAGCAATACTAGAAAGACAGTCACTCCAACAGTATCTGATACTTTGCACTCACAGGGGGGAAGATATGGTGGCTTAATGACAGTGCTGGAGGCAGATGCTCTGATGTCGCCCGACTTAGGGAGCGAGTGATTCCTACCCCTCACATGGTCCCTCTGGTTAAGTGCCTCTTGCTCCTTTTAGGAAACCATTTGCTGCCCTACAGTGTTTTCTGTTTCAGACACACTTGTGTGCATCTCCATTTAATCTGTCTCACCCTCACTCAGCCTGCTATTGAAAGATGGAAGAGCAGACTTAACCCCACAGTGATCTACTAAGACCCAGTATTTCATGACAGAAGCCAAGACTGCTGCTACCTCTAGTAACTTTAGTAATAAAATGCTAATAAAAGATTACCTCATCCTTTAGATTTGTCTCAATTAGAAGAAAAAAAAAAGCGTATTGTGATTAGCATAGTCCTCAGTCTCTTTTAGCATAAGCAGGGTTAAACTTTGACGGGAAGGGGCATGCTTTTAATTTTCTGTCATGGAAGTACAAGTGGTAACTGTGATGACTCTGTATCTGAAGAGGTGAAAAATGACCAACCAGTGATGAGCAAACACTAGCAGAAAATGTAAAATCAGACACATAATTCACAGTCCAGACAGCAAGAGATTAGACACTGCATGCCAATAAGAGAATGTGGGTGGGAGTGCTGAGGGAGAGGATTTAACTGCTTCACTGAAAGTGCAATAACACAAACAGCTCTTCTGGCTGCATTTCATCAGTAGATGCTACCCAGTGGCATCAAACTGTGAAAAAGCCCAACAGTAAACTTAATGAAAACGGCAGGCTTTGCTTCCAGGCAAAATAAATAATAAATCAAAAATACCAACATATAACATCTGTCTTTTAAGTGAAGGCTTGGTTTCTGTTTGTTCCTCAGCATGTGTGGTTTTGGCTCAGATTTAGAAATTCTCTTCTGCTTTCAGCAGACCATTTAAACAAGAACATGCATTCTGGATAACCAACACCTAGATACATTAGCTCGCTGAATGTATCTTAAATGAGGTAAAAATTAATGCTTCTTCCATTAATATACTTTAAAAAGATGACTGAAAAATAGAGTACCCATATATACCTACTTCAATTAATACTCTATTTGTAATAGAATATAAACCTCTACTTAATTGCTTGGTAAGACTTCTTCATGGGTTGTCACTGCAGATATGATCTGAAAAAAAGAATAGTGTTCAAGTTCTGAGGACATTTTTGGTGGTTGCAGAGAAAAAAAATCCTTGCACAGTTGCATGAGAAAGGGGCCAAAAATGAAGCTGAAGGGAATTTGTTCCACCAAGAAGCAGCTTCAAAATGTTACGTTGATGCAAATAATACGTTTTTCATAATTTTGTTTTTGTTTTTTTTAACCAAGCTTTAATTTCAGGTTGATTTCTGTGTCTGAATCCCAAGATCATCCTGTAAAGGCTGTCGGGTACTTCAGCTCTCCTAAAAAAAACAACTCTAACATTCATGATCATTGTTTGTAGCCTGAGAGATTTCCTGACTGTCTGAAGACCCAGATGCAAGGAGGAATTCCTTCCTCTGCTGTTGAGTGCTATGGAAACTCCAGGTGTGGCAGACTCAGGATCATCATGGGGGGCAGGAATGACTTGGATTTTCATAAGCAACAAATTCAGGTTTTGCATGATACTCTTTACAAGAATTTTAGATCCACACAAGTGTGGGTTAAGTTTTCACCTCAATCAATCAATGTATTTAGATATTTTAAATAACAATCTTGAAAATATATGTCTTTATTATGGAGTAAGGAGACTTGCACTACCAGAGTCACAAACCTAGAAGCATAAATGCTTTATTCCCATGTTCCCATTGTCTGAAGGACAATTTGCAAATAAAATGCTTAACATTTTTTATAGTTCAGATTGCTGAGCTTTGGGCCTCTTCCACCAGCTTTGTGGAAGTAGCTGATTTCACTTCAGATTTGTAAAGCCAGTCTGGATTTTCTGCTTATCTGTTTAATTCAGCTGCCTTTAATGATCCAGCACATATGGCCTGATGCAGGAATACTGGATTACAAGCCATCCAGGTTTTATGCTGGAGAAAGATTCAATTACTGTGACTGTTTCACCCAGTCATTATAAAACTTGGCTGGAGTTTTCCACATTGTGTTTCAAAAGAAAAAAAAAAATAAGGTCTTTCTGTGAAGGCTTCTCCATGCTCTTGCAAATTTCAGGATATTTAATTCCACAAGTATTACCTGAGTATTTAAGAAGCAATATAGGTCAGTGCATATGCAAATCTACTTTCCTGGAGTTGTCTTTTAATTTTGTTGTTTTATTGTTTTAGTAATACTTTCTAGCTGGTGATACTTATATTGTCTGGGTCTGATTTAGACAAATGACAAACACACGGATTCTTAAGTGACTGGCTCTCCATTCAGAAGTCTCATAGCTTTACATTCATAGAATCATAGAATTGGCTGGGTTGGAAGGGACCTCAGAGATCATCGAGTCCAACCCTTGAACCACCGTTGCGGTTGCTAGACCATGGCACTGAGTGCCACATCCAGTCTCTTTTTAAATATCTCCAGGGACGGAGAATCCACCACTTCAGTGGGCAGCCCATTCCAATGCTTGAATATATTGTCTAGGTCTTATTTAGACAAATGACAAACAAACAGATTCTTAAGTGACTGGCTCTCCATTCAGAAGTCTCATAGCTTTACATTCCAAATAATGTTGCTACAATATTCCATTTTTAGTAGTGTGGCTATCATTAGATTTTACAAATCACTTGTAAACCAGAGAAAAATGCTTGAATAAACTATTATTATAGTACATAAACACAGGAGTCTCATTTAGGATCTGCTACTGTACCCTTAAACTGCAATACAAACAGGGACTTCAATTTGCAGAGTGTTTGTATCGGAGAGAAATATATCAGCAAAGGGTTGATTGAGCTTCATGCTGCTATGGTGTGCCCCTGCACTTCCCAGGTAGAAGGAAAAGCATGATCCAGATATTAAATTCCAAAGCAGTGTGAATTAAGGTATTTCAAGACAATTTTACAATGTACATAGTATACAAAGTATACGTATTTTACATCTTCCAGTCACACTACTATACTTTGTACTGCTAAGGAACCTGTGTCTTTTGGAAGCAGCCAAAATAGTGTAGTTCCTCCATAGCTCTGAGTCTAGTCTTGGCTGTGAATTCTGCTTGTACTCTTCCTAGAGCTGAAAGGAGCTGGGAAGCCATCCTGTAAACAGCAAACATCTTACCTGGACGTACCAAAGCCTTTTGCTCACTAGCTCCCAGCCTACCTGCAAGCCTTGTTGCATGTTTTCAGCCTTCCTGATTTCATTGCCATTAAGTGCATTTCAGACCCTGCATTTTAAACCAACTCTAACTACAATCTAGGGACTCATACAACTGCACTTAAATTTAAATGCCATTAAGAGATTGAATAATTTATCAACATATACAGAAAAGGTTAACTGAATGCAACCTTAATTCTGTGGATGTTAGAAATATTTTACATTTTCTGATGTGCTGGTGATCTTTTGAAATGTCTTAAAGTTTCTCCTTCAAGCCAGTCTAAAGATCTGAAGAAATAACTCCATTTAATTTTGTGTCTCTCAAGTTTAGGAAGACAGCTCTACTTTTCATAAAGGAGTTTTATACTTTTCTTCATGTGCTGGAGGACCAGAAGAAACCACCTCTTTGACTCCTTGTATTGATTCTGCTTCAGTAGCAAATAATTACCAGCCTAAACCAGAAAGATACACAAGCAATCCCTGAAGCCCCTGAAGAACACTGATATGATTGAAGCCCTCATTTCAAAATAAGACCAGAACTTCAATGCAGCAAGCATATAAGTGAAGGGCACCTTTAATGTGATAATTTTTTACTAAGAAATTGCACAAAAAGAGGAAGTTCACATATTTGCATGAAACTTTAAGGAAACCATGCCATTTGGGCTTAACAAAATGTAGTCACATAAGCTGAGAGCACAGAAGTGACTGACCATCTGCCTACCCCAGGAATTCCAGGTTGTACCTCTGTAGTATTTCTCTCCACAGGAAAGCCAGTTTGTCCACATCTGGTGTTGTCAATGTGAGCAGTTCTGTCATATGGCTTCATGCTTTACAGCATGCTACAGGTATATTTGCTCCCTCTTGAAGAGGGAGGACTCATAGAAGAGAAAAATGAAATAACTTGAACTATATTGTATGGCAAGTCACTAACAAAAGTAAGACTGAAAGGCTTCAGAGGGTCTGTCAAGTGTTTCTCCAGCAGATATGGCTGTAGCCTTGGATATGTAGTTAAAAACACCCAGTTGTTATAAATTACTTGCAAAAATGCATCCTGTGATGCTCTATCTCAATACAGTTCCAATGCTCCTGAGCCTGAGAAAGCTGAGAGGATTAACATTTATAAAATATAATGCTTTCTACAGTTTTACCTTGATGGCTGCTATTAGCTGCTTTATGCAGTCACAGTAAAACATGGAATAGCTGCTAAAGTATCAGTAATGGTTACCTTTTGTTCTTTTGGTAATGTTTCTTCCCTGTAAAATTGAGTGTTTCCTAATAGTCTTGGGTGATAACTTCAAAAGTCTGTTTAATACATTGAACTAGATTTCTGTGTGGTTGCATACAATGAGCAATAACAGCTACTGGATGGTTTTTCTCTACTTTTCAGTATCTCAAACTCTGTGTAAAAAACCCATTAACTTGTCCTCACATTTGGTTTGCTATGCAGGAGTCACTGGCAATTTGCTGAGGAGTTGGATGAGCCCAAACAGAGTGTAGCAAAATGTTCTAAAGACTTCCAGGGTATGCAAAAAGAACAAGACAGTTCTCAACAAAAACTCCATGCTCAAACAATATTTAATTCAATAGCTAGACAGACCCAAGCTGGGAGGCCAAAAGGGCAGACTTAAGGAATTAAAGTCATACGTTAGAAAGTCTGTTTTACATCTGATCACATGGAATTGTTTAACTGATTTTTCTTCCCATTCCAGTTACTTGTCAGCCTCTTTAGTAACGAGCACTTATTTAATGATAGCTGCAAGGGTTTCTGCACAGATCCTTCCTCTCCTTACTCTCCTAACTGTGCTATCACTTCACCCTCTGCAATTTGTTATGCCTTGCAAATGCTTTTGGGACTAATCCTTTGTGTACCCTGAAAACTTTAAAATTTGTCTAACAAACATTCATATTCTGCCTACACTAATGTCAGTGTGCCCACAAAATATCTTACATATAGATTATGGATTACATTATAGATTATGGAGCTAGATACGAACATTAAAATGCAATATCAGCATACAAATGCTTATGCTATATAGGCTAGATCCTTTTCCAGTGCCAGTTCAGAGGTTTTGAATGTTTAGACATGATACATGATATAATAAAAAGTGTCTTCCAGAGTAGGTAATGGTACAAATAGTAGCTATGAAGGCTCTTCAGTAGGAGTTGCCAATGTAATCAGTGTCTTAAATGAAGTGGTGATATAGTATTGAGTTATTACAGACACATTAATAAACAGTGAGCCTGGTTTAAATGAAAACAATAGGCTATCTTGTATTAGAATAGAGAAGTAGTGGGGGAAATGAGATAATTTCTACATTGGCTATATATCACTCTAGCAAAATGGTTTTGAAATATATTTTAGGACTAGAACAGGAACAAAGTTGTACTTCATATTGAGGTGGAAAGAAAATGTGGGTAAACAGACAGAAAATGCATATCATGTGTCCAGATTGCTGGGGTGAGGGATCTTTGTAGCTGTATTTCCCTATGCTTGCCTAGGCAGCATGAGAGGTAAGTGCAGATGTACACAGGAAGTGTACTTGTGTGTATTTCATTTTCTTTTTCTGCCTATGAAATATCCAAGCTGTATGTGAGCCAACATATTTCCCACTCATAGGACTATTTGAGAATAAGTTCAGAATAAGTAACTGAAATCCGTGATGATGCCAAAATATCATGTAAGTAAAACTGGGTTCCTGTTCTCATTTTCCTTCTGGAACATTTGATTTAATCCACCCCAAATAATTAAACATTTCCTTGGAAAGGATTATCATTAATGTACTTGTAATTCTATCATGAAATTGTAGTCTTTGGATTAGGAAGCCTAAACATTCTCTTATAAAAGACCCAAAAAGGGGGTTTTCATTGATTGAAAATTAAGAGGAAACTTGATATGATGGCATAAACAAAAGCTATTAAACTAATTACAAACTGGAATGTTCTTTGGACAGTATAAAAATTACAAGTGAAACACAATTAATCATTGGAACAGTAACAATAAAATTTTACTCACTATGCCAAGTTTAATTTCCTATTTGTAAATCACAGACAAACTTTATAAACAGTCCAACTACTAGACTGATGTGATTAATTAGTTTTAATGCATATGCTGGTACTGAGTGACCAATTTCAAACAATGAACTGAGGAAATCTTGAGAATCAAAAATGAAAAAGACTCCATCTTATTCAATATGAGTGAATGAAGAGTAAAGTTATTATTATTCCCCAAGTAGGGTAAAATAGCATTGCGGGCATCACTGTAGAGGAGCTGCAGTGCTATCATCTGCTTCAGTATTCCTGTGGCCAGTGTCATGGTCTCTACCATTCCATCTGCAAAACCTCTGATGCTGCTTTTTCATCTGTGCACCATTTTAGGAGGAGGAGGGATCTCCATCCTGCCTCTGCCCCCTATGAGCAGGGCTGCACACAGTGATACTTCAGCGGTCCATGGTTCTCTTCCTGCTGTGATCTCATGAGCAAAAAATGTTTGGGTTTCTTTTCTTTTTTTTTTTTTTTTTTAACCTGAACCAAATGTTTTCAAGTGTGGGCTCTAATCAGAGTGAAATTCCTGAAAAGAAACATTTTAGGAAAGATTTGCAATAGAATCAGAGAACCACCTGGGTTGGAAAAGAGCCTTAAGATCACCAAGTACAACCATACACTGACGAGTCTACCACTAGCCCACTAGCACTATGTCTACATAACTTTTAGATACTTCTAGAGGTCATGATATCATTACATGTCCAATCATAGTATCAGCTGAAAAATTATCTCATAAATTTACATATATTTATGGAAAGTGAGATTACAATAATTACATAGACAAGTGTCAATCCCGAATATGGAACCCGTACTGGTGGATCTGTGATAAATGGTTTGTTGATGAGTAACTTATTTTTGAAAAAGAGAAGCATGACACTGGAGGAAAATTGCCAAAATACTGAAGGAATCTATACTTTTTCTTCAGAGAAAGCAAGGGCAATGTTTTATCTGGATAATCATTTATGTGTAGTATAAAGAATATATTTTTTATGATTATGGTTAAATTTATATTTACACTTAAGTCATTTGTAGCATTTCTGAAAAGTCCTATTCGTGTGTGTATTTTAAAGAGTTGTGGGGTTTTTTTCTGCTGTGTTCGACTATTGCCCTATTTTAAGAGGAAGTGCATCACCAAGGCTTACCAATGCTGGAGCCTCAAAGGACAACGTACCAGATTGTAGGACACAGACAATTATGGTCTCAGTGGAACAGAGATAAGGAAGGTTGTTTTTCACAGACCCCTCATAGGCTTCTCAACAAAACATGTTGGAATTGAACAAGCAAGCAGCCCTGACTTCTCTGTTAGTTCTCCTGGGATGCCATTATAAATTAAGATACTGTAAGGGAAGTATTTAACCTAAAAGCAATAAAATGTTGCAAGAAAAAAGCTGCAAAAAAAAAAAAAAAGTCCCATAAAGACTGATGCCTGTCAGGATCAGGGAAAACCGTATTTAATGTGAGTACTTAATTTAATCCCCGTCATCTTTGCACATTTTTAATGTTATTTCACCAGTTCTGTTCCCAAACCTTGATTCTGATGGGTCACCATATCTGAACTCTAGTCCAAGCCATCTTGACTAACATGTCATTTAATCATTTTAATCTATTAAATATAACTTCAATAAAGTGACATACTCCCTATCATGGGCATGCATGTAAATAAAGCCCAAAATCGATTGAGAGGAGTGGGAGGACAAAGCCATCTATCAAAGTGCAGGAAACAGACTTAATTTTCTTTCTGATGCTTAATGATCTCACTGGACCCCTCTGTAACTGATTTTGTAGACTATGGGGCTAAATATAGGACTTGCCTACATCAAATGAAACCTAGAGTGTAATTTAAAAAATGGATCTATAAATATGATGATATGCTTGATACAGAGTTTTTTATTTCTTCTTTGAAGACCTTTGGGTACTTCTTTGGAGTCTGCATCTTGATAAAATCACTTTTCTGTACAATAGGATTTTTTGTATAGTGTCTGCCACTGAAAATATGTTCCATTCTAACACTGAAACCATAAGAGTTTGAGTATTCACCCTATGTTTATTCTTTACTTTCTTTGCTGGGGAAGCATACAACAGTATTCCAAACATTCTAACATAAGTTAATTTAACTTAATCTTTCCCTTCAGCCTAAAGTACTTGTAAGAAGAATGTATTAATGAGACACTTTGCCCTTCACAGAGCAGTCTTTGGAGTTTGAAATGTCTGAAACAAGTTAATTAAAGAATCTTTAAGAGTGTACTTCAATGTTCTGATCTTTCTTCATAGTTTGTCTGAAATAATTTCAGCATACACTTCAAAAGAGATCTGAGAAACCAGTGACATTAAAACAGATTTCTTCTCTTGTAAACTAGCCTCCAGGTAATACTTAACACCATACTCTGTTGAGTTTTGCAGCTCTGGCTCTGGAAGGATGTTCAACACTTCATTACAGTAGCATGATAGAGACCTATTTATAGACCTATCCTACAAAAAGAATTATCTGCAAGGAAAAATTCTCCATATATGGATTAAAAAAAATGTATTACATTATTTCCACTTCATCATCATACAAATACAAGTTCATTTCTACAGTATACTGACTGATGGTTCCATAATTTGTTGCATAAAAATCCAGGGCTTCAAATCTCTGAGAAATCTCTGTAGCAGAGCAACACTTTTCCCTGGACATTTCCAGGGACATTTTCCTAACTTAAAAATTATTTTTAATTAGCTGTCCACATTGATATGCTGCTGTACCAGTCTGTCTTCCATGTCTAGTATTCACAGGGAGCAAAGGTCTTTCTTCAAAACTTTTCTCATCAGTAACTATATTCAGCTCTTATCTCTGTGCTTCCTAAAGACATTTTAGTCTCTGATTTTTACCTACTTTAATTTTTTTTAATGAACACAACTGTAATTCTCTATTCACAAAATTGTCTAGAATATAACATACAACTATCAAGACTTCAACTTTTGAAACAAGTCACACATACATCTTCCATTTTTTTTGTACACAAAAAAATGCTTATGAATCCCAAACTCTGCTTTCTTTACATAATAATACATGGTTGCTTTCAATAATTAAATCATTTTTCTCTGAAAATTCTCACATGCTCCTAAACACATCTTTGTCCCACATGCTGTTATTGAGGTACCTTGTGTTTGGGTTAACAGGGGCTGGCAACAAGCAAGAATTCTCTTCTGAAGATTTATATGATTTTGCAGTAATTTGTTGTCAATTTCCCTTTGTAGGCATATGGAAGCACTGTGAACGTAGCTCTTCAAAAAATCTTTTTAACCAAATGGGTTGTTGCTTCATCAATTTGCAATTGTAGATATAAATATGCAGCTACTCATACCATTATAACAACAATAACAATGTGGCAAGGAACTTTTGAGTATCTCAGCACAGTAATTTCTGACAGACTTATACTAGTGTACAAGTAAACAAATGGTCTTGAAATGTTTGTTTTAAGAGATTAAAAAAAGGCCCAAAGATCCTGCCTTTATTATTCTCAGCTATAGTCTCTTAGGCATATGCTTTTAAATACTGACCTTCAGCATTTGGAGAGTAGCTGTTGCAAAGAGCTGAGCTGATTTCCCAGAAGGTCCATAGGAAAACGTCTTTTTTGTTTGCACAGATAGATTTCATGACTGTGTGCACAAATTCTGTCCTAATGTGGCCATAGAGGGAAGGCTTGCAGAGGCATTTCACACAGCCCTGGGGAAGCATCTGGAGAGGAAATGAATGTGTGCTCAGGATCTGATGCTTGTATCGTGCTGTTTAGGGGAAGTTTACTTCATATCTTTATAAGCTGTACATTAAATATTTTAGGGGTTGGAGAAGCGTGATTTGGGAGAGTATCTTCTAGTTTGGTTTAATCTGGAAGGGAACTGAGGAAGAGTACTGGGAGCCTGCTCTCTTTGTAAATCTAACTGGTAACAGAGGATGATCAGAAGATTTATCTCAAAACTACACCCCTGAACTGAAATAAAACATTAACCCAGGACACTCAAAGCTAGTAGAGCATCCAATTGAACTCTTCAGCACACGTGTCCTACCCAATTTAGGATAATAATTATTCATAAAAGCAAAATTTTCTGATGTCTATTTGCCTTTCTTTGTCATAGATAGCGTTTGGGGCATTTTTAGGGTTTGATTTGATTTTGCTGTTGTTTTTTTTAATTGCTGTTGGAATTTTTGCAGGGTTTTTGGGTTTTTTTAGTTAAGTATTCTCTAGCATCTTCCCTTTTCTAGAACACTAATGAAGCGCAGTGAGGGACTTACTACCATCGTGATCAGGTGCCTCAGCAAAGTTTCTGAATGAGGGATTTGTAAAATAACTCTTCCTTTTCTAAAACAATGGATGTATTCCTGAGCTTAATTGTGTTATCTATCAGTTCTGCATAGTTTTACAATTTAAAGGGCAGTCAGAGAGAGGCAACAAACAGAAGAGGAGGTCTCTTAAATAGGCAGTAAATACCATAGAACCAACCTCTCTGCAGGGCTAGAGACACCTCTCACTAGACCAGGTTGCTCAAAGCCCCATCCAACCTGGACCTGAACACTTCCAGGGCAGAGGCATCCACAACTTCCCTGGGCAACTTGTGCCAGTGTCCTCACAGTGAAGTATTTCTTCTTGATGTCTAACCTAAATCTACCACCTTTCAGTTTAAAGCCATTACATCTCATTTTATCACTATATGCCCTAGTAAAAAGTCCCTCCCACCCCCCCCTTCTTTTCTTGTAGATCCCTTCAGGTACTGGAAGACAACTATAAGGTTCCTCTGGAGACTTCTTTTCTCCAGGCTATAACCCCAGTTTTCTCAGCCTGTCTTCATAGTAGAGATTCTCCAGCCCTCTGATCATCCTCTGATGAGGAATTACAAAAATAAGAAGTAAAGAGTATAGTCTGATTTTCCTGTGGCCTGTCTCCTCTGAAGAGCTACTTTCTGGGTTTGTGTCAAACAAACATACATAAACCCAAACCAACTCTACTGTTTCACTTCTCTATAATGACAGAGGATTAAAAATATATTGTTGGGATGTTTTGCATGAGGTAAATCATATCTAGAAACCTATTATTAGGTACTCTGAAGACTTCTGTCATTCGTGTTAATTTTAAGAATGTAATAGATAACTCAGATTCCTTTGTGTATATTCTATAATTATTCTGTCATTCTCTTTTCAGAAGATAATTTTAGTTCTTCAGCTCTTTTACTATTTTTGTTAATCATACTAGAAATTTTCTAAAATAAAGTTTAGAAATTAAAATCTTGATATTTTATGCCATCTCAATGCATGAGCCTGCATGCTCAGTAAGATCAGAATCGGAGACTGCTTTTTCTTTCAGAAGCAAGACCTTGTTGCAAAGAAACACAAAAACATAAAAATAACAGATATACAAACACATATATTCTGCCCTACTGTCTTTATTTTCTTGCCCTAAGACATTTATTTTCTTGTCTAAACCATGAAAGTTTCGTACTTCCAGTTTGATAAGCTTTCAGGAATAAAGTTTATTTCTTTGACAAATTGATCACAATCGTTACAAATACTATAAGTGAAGACAAATCTTACTCTAATACTGGTAATCATCTATGCTAGGTTGTGACTTCTAAGTAAACTGCAGTTAAGAGCGGAACAAAGTCACTCTAAAGGTTATGTGAAGGAAATATAGACATCCCTGCAGAGATCTCTGGTTTGGGCTATGCTAATGCTCAGGACAGGAAACAAAACTCCAGGACTTAGACTCTGGGGCATCTTCTTTAACAGCACACTTAGCATGGTCCATACTTTTGAGCTAAAGCACTACCCAGAATAATTTATTCCCTTTAATTATTAACATGCTCCAGGGAACAGTTTTAGTCTGTATTCATGCCAAAAAGCTCTCTACTCAGACATGGAAAGGAAATAGCACAGGGTATGGGAAGGAAGAAAGAGTTCAGCCACTTGGACCATGTCAGACACAGTGTTGCTCGCACTTCATTTATTTATTGGTGCAGGGGTAGCCCCAAACATTACACCCAGCACTCTGAGTATTGTGTTCTGCTCAGAAGGAGTCAGATAACATAGAATCATAGAAAGTTAGGGGTTGGAAGGGACCTTGAAAGATCCTCTAGTCCAACCCCCACCTGCCAAAGCAGGGTCACCTATAGCAAGTCACACATGAAGGCATCCATGTGGGCTTTGAATGTCTCCAGGAAAACAGACTCCACAACCTCCCTGAGCAGCCTGTTCCAGTGCTCTGTCACCCTCACAGTGTAAAAATTTTTCCTAATATTTATATGGAACTGCCTATACTCCAGCTTATAACCACTGCACCTTGTCCTATTGTTAGTCACCCTTGAGAAAAGCTTGACTCTGTCCTCCTGGCACTCACTGCTTACATATTTATAAACATTGGTGAGGTTGCCCCTCATCCTCCTCTTCTCAAAGCTGAAGAGCCCCAGCTCCCTCAGCCTTTCCTCATAAGGGAGATGTTCCACTCCCTTCATCATCTTGGTCACTCTGCACTGGACTCTCTCAAGCAGTTCCCTGTCCTTCTGGAACTGAGGGGCCCAGAACTGGACACAATATTCCAGATGTGGCCTCACCAGGGCAGGATAGAGGGGGAGAAGAACTTCTCTCAACTTACTAACCACTCCCCTTCTAATGCACCCCAGGATGCCATTGGCCTTCTTGGCCACAAGGACACATTTTTGGTTCATGGTCATCCTTCCATCCACCAGCACCCCCACGTCCCTTTCACCTATGTTGCTCTCCAACAGCTCAGTCCCCAACCTATACTGGTACCTGGGGTTGTTCTTTCCCACATGCAAGACTTTACACTTGCTCTTGTTATAATTCAGTAAATTTCTCTCTGCCCAGCTCTCCCATCTGCCAGGTCCCTCTGAATATCAGTACAGCCTTCTGAGGTGTCAGCCACTCCAACCAGTCTTGTGTCATCAGCAAACTTGCTGGCAGTGCACTCTGTTCCCTATTCCAGGTCATCAATAAATATTTTGAATAGTACTGGTCCCAGTACTGACCCTTGAATGATATGATGATATGATATGATGAGGGGTTGACAGATATGATTGCTTTTAATCATGAATTTGATTGGGAAGAAGCTACAAGAAACAAGATATCTAGGTTCATAAATAGCAATTTATAGGAAATATATAGCAGAGCTCTCCTGGGGACTGGAAATTCTTCACTTTTAGATCCTAAGACCAGAAGACAAGTACATTGATTTTTTTTAATACTTGTACTGCTTTTTAGGTAAGTGATTATGCTAGCTCCATTTTTATTTCAGAAAAATTGATTACCCACATTTTCCAATAAGTTTGTGAGTGTGGAACTGTTTCTGGAGAAAGGACAAAAAGAAAGATTGTTCATTTTACATTACAAGGCTGTGGATTAACTTCATCTTGTTAACATGTACTGCAGTCAATAACATAAAAGCTACTAACATATTGGCTTTAACCACATGCTTTGGATGCTGCTGTATGTACTCCTTTTGTCCATAATCAGAAGATACATGTTTTATTTTCTCTGGTTAAATTATTGAATAGTAATAATATACATTGAACAAACACATTCCAAGAAAATTCATAATGCATGTATTCTTCATGAAAATATTTCTAAATATTTCTTATCAGAACCTTGATTTGTGTTTTTGATGATGATGAAGAGCATGATATTCCTTTTCAAAGTGAAAATCCCTGAATAGTATTAAAATATTTTCATAGGAGATCAAACAGTAGCTTGTTGGTTTGTTTTGTTTTGGTTTGGTTTATTTTGTTTTTCTTTCAGTGTGGTTCTCAGAACTGGTTGAAATATTCAGACAGGAATATTGGGGTAAAAAAAGCACACTTGAGTTGATAGGTAGATTATAAAACTTCATTTAAAGTTGTCAACCTCTAGAAGACTTCCAAGAAATTGGAAATAAAGCCTTTTCACACAAAACAGAATTCTATTTAAGTTCAGTGGTAGGGACCGCTTTGCCTATAGCTAGTGTCACATGAGGCCTTTTTATTTTTGTCAAACATTTCATACTGAATTCTTGCTGAATTGTTTCTTAAAAATAATTCCCATTTGGAGGTTATTAGGAAATTGCCTAGTGATGTTTGTTCTCTTGGGTTATGTGACTAATTTTATCATGCATTACTTACAAAAACAATGAAACCCCAAGCCAGGATCAGGGTGTTTAAGTGTAGCCAAGTGCGCCCACACTTACCCATAGCAACTTGCATCCTAATGCAAAAAAAAGATCCCAGCAAGCCATAAGACCAATAGTAGATGGTGGAGAATTCAATGAGTAAAATGGTGCTAGGAACACGCTTTCCTGCTGGCCTGATTCTGTCCCTCTGCCAGTAGCTGACTTCAGTGAAGCAATTCCAAGATAAGCATCTGTAACTTGGAAGTGCTAAATCATTACAGATTGTTTTAGAGGCAAATAAATCCAATGTGTGTTTTCACTGATAGGAACACATGCATGCCAGTATCTCGGTCCCTTTCTCACTCTCCAATCTGGCATAGCTCTCTGGGTCTGGTGTTGCACCCCTGGATGTGGAGTTCTGGCAAGAAGCAAGGCAGCAGCCCCAGCTCCTCAGCTGCCGAGGAATGTGAGGCTGTGAATACTCTGCTATCAGCTGTTCCTGGGGTTGGCATGTAACTGAGACACAGAGACTTGTTTGTAGTTAGGATTTAGGAACATTTAGGCTGTCTGAAGTTGCCGAGGGGTCAAAAACTGTCCTTCAAGATGTTATTACAAGGAGGGCAAATCAAAATCATCCTACTGGTAGTAGCTAGGCTCTTGTTCTTGAAAATGTTTGAATTTATGTATTCAGACATGCTAGAATAACTTGTGAGTTAGCCATTAACTTTTATATGGAGAAATTAACCAGCCATATGTGGTCTCTTAACTATGTCACAACTTACTTGCCCTTTAGTTAAGATTCAGCAAAACTACTAAAGGAAATCTTTTTGTTGAGAACTAGAGGCAAGAACAAAATTGTTCTTGTGGCCTGTGGCTCTGATGTTACACATAAACTTTGTGCCCTTGGGAGCCTTACTCTCTTTCTGATGATACCCAGCTCTGCTTGATCAAAGGTGATTTTTGAATCCAATGAAGAACATCTGCTGTGCTGGCTCATATTTTGTCACATTAGGCATGGTCTTGCTTTTATGGGATCAGAGTTCCTGAAAGAAACAGAAGCAATAGAGATTTGAAACAACATTAGTCAAACCCTCAAAATTAAGGGAACATGGGGTGGAGAAGCATACTGAATGGAATATTGTCAAAGCTTGTTTACGTATTTCCTGCAGTGGAAGGCAGTAGTCATCTTTGCATGGTCTTGTTTATTGTAACTCCTAGATACTTATGATTGTAAGCAGCTGGTAAGCAGTCCCACTGACTGGCAAAAGTGATTTCAATGTCAGAACTAATGTTAGATCTGTAGTTCAGAAAAGTGCTAAGGGAAATGTTGCTGCTAGAGATTCTTTGCTAAATGAGAGGTAAACCACAGAGACTTCTGCTCATTGCCAGTACTGTAAACCAGAGAGCCCCAACCTGCTACTTCTGACGGATTTTGCTTTCTGCAGATGCATTTTCTTCATATAAGGAAAGAGAAGTAGTGCCTTAATTTTTTTGTTTTTGTTGCCTGAGGGTCAGCAAATTTAGGGAAAGCCATTGCAGCCATAGAGTGTATTTTAGGGTCGGTTACAAAGCTGTAACTATGTTTTATTGGAGCATGTATTCTGAGAACTAGTGATTGCCAAACACTAAATGAGAATTTAACATGTTTTTGTTGTATTTCTGTGTTATTCCTCAATTTGCTACCACATTCCTTATGTTCCACCCCAAAACGTCATGCATTATTGCCATGTGTTGTTTGCCCATATAAATATATATAGACATTATATAGACATATACATTATTATACACACATTCCCATTGATATATATGTCTACACACATACAGTTTGCCTCTTAATTTGGATTTATGAAGCATTAAATTAATGGAAACATTAATTGTCATTATAGCAAATGACCCTGGGTTTGCTAGATCTGTTGAGATGGTCTACTGCTTTTGATGAAGTACTAGGAAAGGCACAGGAGGAGATGAAAGAGCAATGAGTAGAACTGACAAGCAAGTAATACCAGGACAGTGCTTAACCAAAATGTGCAAGGAGGGCAGAAATAAGTGATAAAGGCAAAGGAAAATAGAAGGCTCTTCTTGTTGACAGGCAAGAAAATGAAGCTCATAATCTAGAAACTGCTGCTAACAGGCTCAAGAAGTTTTAATAGCATTTGTGTGGTGATTCTATAAAGTATATCTGAAATTCATGGCTGCAGGTGGCTGAAGCCATCAGGTTGGATTTTCAATCAGTTTAAATAGAAGTATGAATGGGAGCATGAAGTCCTGTGCTCTCCTGTAAGTTTTTATAGGTTTACAAAACCTTTTCCCCAACCCTGCCATTCCTTCATTCCTTATCTGGAGTTGACAGAGGAGATATGAATCCCTAATAAATAACCCTAACAAGTTACTGGTGAGTGTTGCTGAGCCAGAAGAAGGGATTGTAAGCCACCACTGGTGATTTTGTCAGAAAAATTTTGCTCAAAGAAGCAAAACAGACATTATGAACAAACTGATTCAGAGGGCATCATCTCTGAACTGCATTATAGTCAGGAAAAAAACTGTTGGAGTTTTCATACAAATACTTTCTCTACTCTCTTGGACCTTTCTATAAATAAGCTATAGGTAGAAGAAAATACACCTCAAAAGTTGTTAAGATGTAAAACTGTGAGGCTTTGCATTTGTATTCTGCTTTTCCAAACAAAAAATATTGTCTCCAAATGTGTAAAAATCTTATGACAGTATTTTTTCTTCAACAAGAAAAATGATTTATAAAAACATCTGATTTTTAATGACCCAGTCTCTGCTTTGTTCCTGGTTTGAAGATTTAGTATATTACCATGAAATTAAGAAAGTAAATAGTCTCCTTCTTTCAAAAAAAAAAAAACAAAAAAACCAACAACCACCAAAACAAACAAAAACCAAAAAAAGCCCACCAAAGAACAATAAAGAAAAAATTAACCACCCCCCCAAACTTAAAAGCTTTAATATTTTATACAACACTTTTAAAAAGAATAAACTGTGATTTTCCATTCAGCCTCTTAGATTTTTTTTTCAAAGAAAAAGGTGATAATTTGATGAACGTATAATGCACCATTTTTTCTGCTGCCCTCCATTAGCAGAAGCACTTAGCTTGTATATAGACAATCCATCAATCTGCAATGTGTTATTGGCTGTAGTCTCCCCAGGCATATGATGAATGAAGGTATCACTGCCCTCCCACTCTGCAAGGAATGTGGGTTGTGTGTTTGGCAGTGACCACTTTGCTTTCCCTGTCTGATTTACTGAGGAAGAGGCTTTTTTTTTTTATATGAGGTGAGAGCATTTCTCCCCTGCCATATTCCTTTCCCTTTCCATCCCCCTTTGCTATACTAGTTAGCAGAAGAGAACAATCACACAAATAAAGATCTTTACCATGAAAGTATCTTTGTAACTCATGCTGCAAGGTACCCTTTATCAGCATTTATAACTAGGAAAGGCATCCATAGCAGGACTTGACCTTACTACAAAAAGAAATAGAGGTTTGAGGTGATGGGAAGTTCACTCACTTTCTCAGTACATATCAGTACTATTGGAAGAAAATAATACTCAATATATTAGTGCCTCATAGCACTTGTGGCACCCCAAGAGGTTTGTGCTGGGGTAAAATGCCCTCAGGAACAGACAGATAGAGGCTGTCTGCAGTGGGAGGGAGGAGTGGCACCTTACCAGAGCCAGATGTGTTAATTTCTTTTTTTCATTATCTTTTCTGGATGTTGCTTTATTATTCATCACAGTTCTCTGTTATGACTCAGACATCTTGCTGAAACACATCAAAGAATATTGTATCACAGCCATGAGCCACACTTCTCTTTCAGGTGGTGTGTTTTAACCCATCCCACAGCCTCTTCCTATGAAGGGGTAAGATTCTGTATCACAGAAATTAATTTTTCTAGTTGTCAGGACAGTAAAAATCACTAAAAATGGAGTAATCTGTCTCCAACTTGTTTACTGTCCAGCTTGGCTATATCAATGTTCTGCTTGAGAAGGAGATGATGCTTTCTGAAAGAATTTGTTTTCAGCTCAGTAAGCTTGAATTTTGGACAATCTTGAATCTGTCATCTTCCCAGAGTGAGTGGTGGATAATACCACTCACACCCTGTGTAGAAGACTTGCTTCATTTACTCAGTGTTGCTCATGACCTATATGCTAGCCAGAAAAGGCAAGCATGGTTAGGTGTTGCAATTTTCTACAAAAAGCTTTAGAAATATTGAAAAGCCAAAGTCACAGGACTGCTATAAGGTAATAGTACTATTGGATGTAGATTAGAAAGTGTGCAGCATCAATATGCAATTTTATGAAATTGTCACTTGATCAAAATCACTAAGACAGGCAGTGAAGAAAGCACAGTCAAAACAGGGGCAACTCTGGACTTTATTTCATCCACAAGTCTCTAACTTCCTGTGACTTTTTTCTCATTATCAAAATGAGACAAACAAAAATGACAAGAAATTAATATGGCAATTATTAATTTTTCCATGTTTTTCCAGTGAACTTTTGTTATGGTTCAAAATGTGTCTTTTAAAATGATCTCTGCATCAATCTGGTTTAAATCTGGTGACGATTACTAAGTATTAATTGTCAAAAAATGGTTTCTTTTTCTCTGATTAAAAGAAAACCCGTTTGGATAACAGCCTAGATGAACAATAGAGGAATTAGAGGGGAAAATACAACGAGAAAAGGAAAACAGATTGCTGGTGTTATTCATCCTGGAGTATAGAAGAATTAGAGAGCACTTGACTGAGACTCTGCAAATGATGAAACGATTGAAAATATTTTTTTTTCTTGTTAGTTTGCCATGTTTTAATGGAACTCAGTGATAAATTAAAGGGCACTGAACTGAAGATCAATAAGGGGAGTTTTATAAACCATGGATGGAAGTAGCTGTGGTTGGGTATTTGTGTGCACACAGAGAGAGAAACATAAAAGCTGCAACACCACAGAATCACAGAATTTCCTTGGTTTGAGCCTACCTTCAGGATCATCATGTCTGTTAACCTAACACTGCCAAGTCCACCCCTAAACCATGTCCCTAAGCACCCTATCTACACATCTTTGATAGTGACTCCACGACTGCCCTGGGCAGCTTGTTCTAAAACCTCTCTGTGAAGAAATTCTTC